>NC_056746.1:1372816299-1372986299 GCF_019279795.1 Protopterus annectens
GGTTCACACCGCCTGGTGGCTAACCCTGCTGCAGTTGTTCTTCCATACCACACACTCATATGCACACAGACACACACACACACACACACACACACACACACACACACACACACACGCACGCACACGCACACACACGCACACGCACACACACACACACACACACACACACACACACACACACACACACACACACACACACACACACACACACACACACACACACACCTATGGCCAATTTAGAGTGTCCACTCCATCCACTGCATGGCTTTGGAATATGGGAGGAAACTGGAGCACCTGGAAGAAACTCATGCAAACACATTTTATTGCATTTGTTTACCAGGAAATTCTACTGGGCCTAAAAGAGCCCATTTTCAGTGGTGGCCCGGGGAGAAAAGCTCCGACAAGAACATAGATACAGAAAAAAATTAAACATTAATTGGTACAGAAGTAGAAAGAGTGTTACATATAGTGATTACAGTAATATATACAGAATATATACATAAAAGTAGGAATTTAGTTGGTTGCCAGATTAATTCAATCAGAGAGGTATAAACAGAGATATAGTAATCAGCATTATTGTGCCAGTATCAACAGATGATTAAAAATAATAATTATGGAGAAAATATCATCAATCAACAGTAGCAAAAATCATAGGGGTTTTGTTATCATATAAGGAATAGGTAGAGGTTAGGTTACAGAGTAGGTACATAGCCAGGTAGAGTCAAGATGATTTTTCAGTATTTGTTTGAAGGTGATAGTGCTGCCTGTGTTTCTTATAGAAAGTAGAACTGAGTTCCATAGTTTGGCGATGGTGAAGGAGTAGAGCAGTTGACCAGCTGGTAAGGTGGGCTTTTCTACTTTTAGAAGTAGATGATTTTCAGATCTTAGTTGCCTGCTGGGTTGGTATTTGGCAAGTAGTGTTGAGACAACAGGACAGTCTGTGGGTCTGTAGATTATTTTGTGCGCTGTAGTTAGCTGGGTGAATAAGAGCTGGTGGGGGAGTTCCAGCCAGCCTAATTGTTTCAATGAGTTACAGTGGTGAGATGAGAATTTGGCCTTGGTGGCAAATTTGGCTATTCTGTTGTAACACATACCAAGTTTGGATTTTGTAGAATTTTGGATATTAGTGAGGAGAGGGGCACCACAAAGGAGAGAGCATAATAGAAAGGTGGTTGCAAGGGTTTGTCTAGTAGGCTAAGAAAGTGTTGGTGCCTGTAGAGCACACCAAGCTTATGGCATGTTTTTTGATGTTATTGTTTATGTGTAGGTCAAAGTTAAGGTTTTCATCTATAATAATATATAGTAGTTTAGTGTGTGTGACAACATCTACAGTGATATTGTCTTGGGCTTGTATAGTGAAGAGTTTTTTTATCTAGGAGAGTTGTTTTCTTAGCAGTAAAAAGTACTAGTTTAGGTTTTTTTTTTTTCAAATTTAGGGCAAGATGATTGTTAAGCATCCAAGATTCAGTAGAGGTGATGCCATTCTGGGTGATCTGCTGGAGTTCAGAGCTGGAATTTGCAGTGCATATTATTGTAGAGTCATCAGCATACTGGATTACTGAGCATTGTGGGAGAGTGGTGTGAAAGTTGTTAATAAAGATGCTAAATAAGACAGGACCAAGTATGGAGCCTTGGGGCACCCCTGTGGAAGTATTGAGGAAGGGACAGTAAGACTGCTGCCATTTGGTGGATTGCTGCCTATTGGAGAGATAGCTATTGAACCACTGTAGGGTAGGTGGGGAAATGTGGAGGGTGGATAGTTTAGAGAGGTGGATGGTGTGGGAAATGGTATCAGACGCTTTGGAGAGGTCATGGAAAAGAGTAGTGATTATTTTACCAGAATCCCGTGCCCGGTTACCTGTATCAAGGAAGGAGAGGAGGGGGTAGTGGTGCTGTGCCCTGGTCTGACACCATGCTGAGACTGTATCAAGGAAGGAGAGGAGGGGGTAGTGGTGCTGTGCCCCGGTCTGAAACCATGCTGAGACTGTATCAAGGAAGGAGAGGAGGGAAGTAGTGGTGCTGTGCCCTGGTCTGAAACCATGCTGAGACTGTATCAAGGAAGGAGAGGAGGGCAGTCGTGGTGCTGTGCCCTGGTCTGAAACCATGCTGAGACTGTATCAAGGAAGGAGAGGAGGGCAGTAGTGGTGCTGTGCCCTGGTCTGAAACCATGCTGAGACTGTATCAAGGAAGGAGAGGAGGGGGTAGTGGTGCTGTGCCCTGGTCTGAAACCATGCTGAGACTGTATCAAGGAAGGAGAGGAAGGCAGTAGTGGTGCTGTGCCCTGGTCTGAAACCATGCTGAGACTGTATCAAGGAAGGAGAGGAGGGGGTAGTGGTGCTGTGCCCTGGTCTGAAACCATGCTGAGACTGTATCAAGGAAGGAGAGGAGGGCAGTAGTGGTGCTGTGCCCTGGTCTGAAACCATGCTGAGACTGTATCAAGGAAGGAGAGGAGGGGGTAGTGGTGCTGTGCCCTGGTCTGAAACCATGCTGAGACTGTATCAAGGAAGGAGAGGAGGGCAGTAGTGGTGCTGTGCCCTGGTCTTAAACCAGGCTGAGACTGTATCAAGGAAGGAGAGGAGGGCGGTAGTGGTGCTGTGCCCTGGTCTGAAACCATGCTGAGACTGTATCAAGGAAGGAGAGGAGGGCAGTAGTGGTGCTGTGCCCTGGTCTGAAACCATGCTGAGACTGTATCAAGGAAGGATAGGAGGGCGGTAGTGGTGCTGTACCCTGGTCAGAAACCATGCTGAGTGGGTGACAGAATTTGGTTTTCAAGCAGGTGGTTGAGGAGTGGGACATGGATGCATTTTGCCAGTATTTTAGAGAGGGGTGAGAGAATTGCTATGGGTCGAAAGTTTGTGATGTCTATGTTGGTGCTGCCTTTGTGTAAGGGGAGAGTGAATGCTTTTTTCCAGATGTCTGACACAAGGGATTCTTTAATTGATCTGTTAATGAGTATGCTGATGGGATAAGCTATAGAGATTGCTGCTAGCTGCAGGAAGTGTGGAGGTGGATTGTCAGGGGCCGAGTACAGGGTTTTAGCTTAAGTAAAGTTTTTTTATTGTGGTGGTGGGTATGGGGGAGAATTTTATGCTGGAGTCGCGGGTAGGATTGTTTTCTGGGATGAGTTGGTCATCAGCTGTCTTGGTGGTGTTTGGGTTAGCTATGGTGTCAATGAAGTAGGAATCGAAGAGGGTTATATAAACTCACACAAAAGACACCTCAGTCAAGAATCGAGCCAAGGAAAGTACAGTTGTGTATACTTACCATAAATGTAGATGCTCGAGTGTATTCACTGTTGCAGTCATTACATTTGGGTAATCTGCTGGCAGGTTGCCCTCAGTCGGCTTGATTAACAAAGTCTTGGGTCCTGCGTCGGTTGTTGTCCCTTCTTCCATGACGTCAGGTTGTCAGGGGTATAAAACATGCAGCCAACACCATTTTCATCAGTTTTTCTTGCCCCAGATGTCAGGTGGCCCCCAAATGGGGAGCAAAATATATATATGTATATATATGCATGTAATTTAGAACACAAAAAATATACCTCCAAATAAAAGCAAATACACCAAAAAGGCTTTTAAGCATAGTAAAAGAAAGAAGAGGTATAGTAAGAGAAAAACAGGGGGCTGGAGGGTGGGTAACCAGGACTGCAACAGTGAATACACTTGAACATCTACATTTATGGTAAGTGTACACAACTGTACTATGTTCTTCGTGTTTCACTGTTGCAGTCATTACATTTGGGTAGAATCCCAAAGCTATGGTTGGGAGGATGGAATTATACAGCATAAGAGCAGCTATAAGGCCCTGCAGGACAGCAGTGGCAAAGCCTGCTCTGGATTTAAAAAAGAGAGGTAAATGGTAATGTTTAGTGAACGTATGAACTAAGCTCTAGGTAGCAGCTTCTAGAATGTCTCTGGTAGGAACCCCTCTGAGAAAGCCTGCAGAAGTAGATGCAGCCCTGGTGGAATGGGATCTGATCCCCTTGGAGACAGGTTTACCATGGTGCATGTAGCAGAAACGAATACAATGGCTTATCCATTTTGAAATAGTCTGCTTTGAAATAGCCTTTCCCTCTGCCCCTGCAGCAAATGCCACCAGTAATTGCTCAGATTGTCTTAGAGATTTTGTCCTGTTAAGTAGAATCTTAGTTGTCTGTGTACATCCAATGAATGCAGTATCCGCTCACCCTTGTTCTGTGGATTTTTATACGATCCGAGGAAGGCTTAGTTGCCGAAAGCGCTTATCAGAAGACTGAGGACTGCTTATTTTATGTTATATTCTTTTCATTAAAGTTTTGATTTTACTATTAAGTTTTACTGCCGTGGTGGACATCAGGAGTTTTTAGTAGTAACTGGTGAAATTAGTTGATTAGCCATGCTGCAAGATTCAGAGTTTGGAGCTGAGTGTGCAGAATTTGATAGTTCTGCTGAGACAGTAGATAAGGTGTCTGAGGCAGGTACCACGGAGGAAGGTGCAACATATTGCGTAGGAGCGGGTACCAGTGTTGCCGAGGCCAGTCTGGAGCAATCAGAATCATTTTTGGTTTGTCCTGTCTGACTTTTAGTAAGAGCTTGGAGAGCTGAGGCAGAGGGGGGAAAGGCATAGACTGATAGCTTTTTCAAGCTGAAGGACAGAGCATCCACTTTCCAAGCTTTTTATTAAGGAATTCTTGTGCAGTATTTGTCCAACTGATAGTTTTGGGGTGAGGCAAAAAGATATATGTCTGGGCTTCCCCATTCGCATGTCAACATGCTGAAGATTTGCGGATCCAGTTTTCATTCATGTGGGTCCATAAGATTTCTGCTTAGTTCATCTGCCAGAGTATTTTGCTTTCCTGGCAGGAATTGAGCTTGTAGATGTATTTGATAAGTCAAGGCCATGTTCCACAAAGCCATGGCTAGTCTGCAAAGGGGGTAGGAATGGGTACCCCCCTGCTTGTTTATGTACCACATGACTGTGGTGTTGTCTGTCTTTATCAGTAGTTGTCCTGGATGAAGATAGTCCTTGAAGGCTGTCAGAGCATTCTGTACAGCTAGCATCTCTTTCTGGTTGATATGTAGGTGCATTTGATTTGGGCTCCATTGGCTCTGAATGCATCTCCCTGCCAGATGCACCCCCCAAGCATAATCTGATGTGTCTGTAGTCAGGGTTTGGGTGGCAGGCCTCTGCCCACCATAGGAACTCTTGCTGCAGGCAAGGAATGATAGGAATCATTGTTTCCAGGCTGTGACAATGTTGACTCCATAAGCTTTTTAGGTACCATTGAAGTTTCTTCATACGCAGTCTTGCATATGGAATTATTAGAATGCAGGAAGCCATGAACCCCAAGGCCTGCAGAATTTGTCTTGCAGATAGCTGGGTTTTTGTGGCCACTTGTTTGAAGTAAGTCATCAATTGAATTTGTTTTTCTGGCGTAAGGTAAGTCATCTGGGCAGTTGCATTCAAGCTTGCACCCAGGAATGCAATTATTTGAGAGGGTACCAGTTGTGATTTCTTTTCATTTATGGTGTACCCTAGACAAGTTAGAAGTCTTTTTACAAATGCCATATGTTTTAGAAGAGTGTTCTTGTTTTCTGCCTGAATTAGACAATCGTCCAGGTAGGGATAAATTTGAATGTTTCTTTGTCTACAAAATGCAATTACTGGTGCCAGGCACTTTGTGAAGACCCTGGGTGCAGTAGATAAGCCAAAGGGCAGTGCAGAGAACTGGTAATGCAAATAGCCTGCTTTGAAGCAGAGGTATCTTCTGCAAGATTCCCTGATTGGGATATGCAGGTAAGCCTCTTTTAAGTCTAGAGTTACCAACCAGGCATCCTTGCCTAGCATAGGCAGTAACTGTTGTAGAGTCAGCATCTTGAATTTTGGAATGTCCAGGAATGTATTTAGAATTGATAAGTCCAGAATTGGACGCCATGATTTGTCTTTTCTGGGTACCAGGAAAAGTCTTGAATAAAAATCTTGTCCCTTTTCCTTTTCTGGAACTGGTTGAATAGCCCCCATATTCATGAGGGACATAACTTGTTTCTGGGCCTCTGCCCACTGATCTGGAGGCAGATCTGGCCATCTGTTTGGGATTGGCAATGTGTGGAAATTAAATCTGTATCCCTGGGATACTATATTTAAAACCCACTTGTCCTGGGTAATTAGTTGCCAGTTTCGAGCATGAAGTGCCAGTTTTCCCCCCAAAGGGGCGGCCAAAAGGTAAGTGCTTGGTGATTACAGAGGAAAGCCATTGTGTCATTGTGACTGTTTACTGCAGGAAGGTGCCTTGTTACTTCCAGATTTGGAAGAGGAGGCACCCCATTGTTTTGTTCTATAAGTTCCTTGTGACTGAAACCTGGAGCCTTTGGAGTGTCTGGGTTTGACCTGAGTGGCTCTGGTGGATACTGGAAAGGACCAATTCTTAGTAGGCCAGTGCCTACTGAACTGGGTGGCTGCACTTGTAGGAAATCTTTTACAGTTTGCATAGATGTAGCTTTATCGTACATCTTTTTCAAAACTTCTTCTACCTTATTACCAAATTGACTGTCCTGTTGTAAAGGAGCATCCAACAATTTTGCTTTAACATGATCAGGCAGATTTTGCTCCTTGAGCCAAGCATGCCTTCTTATCACAGATCCAGTTACAGCAGCCCTGCAAGAGGCCTCCAAGGAATCAAAACCACATTGCAAAGTATGCTTTCCAACTTGTTTAACTGAATGCAATAAATCCTGCAACTCTTTATTTTCCACACAGTCAGAAATCAACATCATTTTCTGTTTAAGTAAACCCATGACATGCTGTTGATATTTAAGCATATGAAATTGACAGTTTAGAGCCCTGATTGCCAAGGTTGCAGACGTGTAAACCTTCTTAGCCCATCTATCCAGCACCCTGGAGTCTCTATCAGAAGGGATAGGATTTTTAGCAGTAGAAGCCTTAACGCCCTTGGGACCCTGAGAAATGGTATCAGGGTCAGCAGTAGGATTTTTAAAGAGGAATTTGTGGGAATCAGGAACCCTGTAATATCTGTCTGGCTTACTAGGAGCCGGAGGCAGGGAATCAGGAGCCATGCTGGATTCTGAGAAAACGTCATCAACAATGTCTAGAACAGGAGGTATAGCCAAAGGCGTATGCTGAGGAAGAAGAAGGAAATCCCTAAGCTTGTTTTTAGATTCTGAGAAATCCTGACTCTCCCAGTGAAAGTGTTCCCTTAAGGTATGCAAAGTTTCTCTAAAAGAAAAATCCTAAGGAGGAGAAGCAGAAGGGATGGAATCTTCTGCATCAGAGTCCTCATAAGGTGGAATAGATAATTCCTGATCAGAAGAGGAATCAGAAGAAATGGAAAACTGATCTGATGATTCATAGTCAGTGCCTTGCCTAGGCCTCTTAGCAGGAGGGGGGTGGGGACCCCTGATCAAGGTAATTAAATCCTCAGCCATTTTGATAATTAGCTTTTTAGGCATAGGGGCCTGTGCATGTGGCTCAAGCGTCATTTTGTTAGACTTAGAAGTTGATTTTGGCCTAGGTCTTGGAGATGGTGTCGGTTTAATATACAAATCTTTAGGCCTGAAAACACCCTCAGAAGCCGGTGCCTGCTCAGCGGCTCCGGACTCATCTAAGGTAGAGACATCCGCGGGTTCAATACTTAAAGTGTCTCGTGGCATACCGGACTCCGAATGGGTCTCAGTAGAGGCCTGCGAATCTAAAGTAGCGGGTATCAGGGGCTGCGAAAGCGCCTCACTGAATACCGGTGAACCGACGACTGGCTTAGGAGAAGCTTCGTAGTTGGTTTTGGACCTCTACGGTCTGTCTCTGTCTCTGTCTTTTTCTTTGCATTTTTTATGTATTCTGGTAGTCAGATTACTAACCGATGACATTTCTGGTTAAAAGCAGGAAACACAAGCCCATTTCTGGTTAGTTAAATCTTGAGCCAAAATATTTTGATGCAAAAATATACCAACGCTTAATAGTACGTTGATTAAATTTAGCACAAAACCGACAGCAAGGCACATTGTGGTCAGAGCCTAGGCAAGGAATACAGTACAAATGAAAATCCTTATGGGGTATTTGCTTCCCACAAGTAATGCAATTATTAACTTTTACTGACATCTGTAAGGAGCAAGAAAAAGTTTCCCCAATGGGGTACTTAGCTTTAGGTTGAAGATTTCGGTTCTGAAACTTGAAAACGAAAATTTCAGGAGTCGGCCGACCGGCACTTACGAACTTCTTCTGCTTCGGGCACCGCATGGCAAGAAAGACTGATGTAAAGGCATCGGCTGTATATTTTATACCCCTGACGATCTGACGTCATGGAAGAGAAGACAGCAACCGACGCAGGACCCAAGACTTTGTTAATCAGGCTGACTGAGGGCAACCTGCCAGCAGATTACCCAAATGTAATGACTGCAACAGTGAAACACGAAAAACATCCTCCTGTTGTGAAGCAACAATGCTATCCACTGCACCACTGTATTCTTTGCCAAACCTGGATGCTCTATTACTATAAAGTAGAGAAATGTAGTCATGCTGATTAAAATGTGCATCCTTATCACCAGTACATATTGTGCGTGTAAATAGAGAACAGCAGGAGTTCCTAGAAGGGAGAACCTGTTATTGGAGGATGCCAGCATGGATTTCTTTAGGGGAAGCTGTACTAGGCTGTACCAGGCTAGCTATCTTGAAGTCTGTAACCATATCTCAAAGGATGCTGAAAAGAAGCCTACAGAGAGGGTAGGTTTTGATGTAGGAAAAGCATGGTCTTTCACTGAAGGGTGAATGAGAGTGGAAGAGAGGACGACCATATGAGTAAGTACCTGGCTTTAAGAAAGATCCCCAGAGGTGACAAATGGGTCAGCTGATAGGCACAGAAAGTTTGATATGTAGTATCAGAAAGAGGATTTATTAGAAGTGGTGCTATTTAATGATTTTCATATCAGATACAGGAATGGGAAAGGGAAAATGGATGAATCCATTTGCAGATGATACTGTAATAGGAGCAGTGGATCAGAACAGAGACACAGAGTTACAGAAGACCATACGCAGATGGAACAGGCTAACAGACAGCAGCTGTGACATAACCAGAGCAAATTCAAAAGGATGCACTCTGGGGGAGATAAATGGGCAGACCTTATACATGGAGAAAACAAAGGTGGGGGAGAGTTTGTGGAATACTGGCAACACACCCGTCATGAATCACACACCGTAAAATGAGAGAGCAGTGGTGTAGGTAAACAAGATGTGTAAAGAGGGAATGGACTTAAGGGATGTGGAAGTAATGCAGCCACTATGCAAAGCACTGACAAAGCCACAGTCAGAATATTGCATACGGTGTTGGGGACATTATATGGAAAAAAAAGGAATTAGTTTAGTGATTAGTGAAGTGTGTGAGTAGCACGGATGCTAAGTTGGTTAAATGATGACAGGCAAGTCCTAAAAAGAAGGGCTTAGGGTAGCCAAGTTTAGATACACTAGAGGAAAGAAGAATGAAAGAAACTACGATCTGGGCCCATACATTGGTCAGAGAGAGAGGAGGGCACTGCTGAAGTGGTGTAGGAGAGGACACAAGTGACAGCTGAATTGATGCTCATTCAGGTGTGACATGAGAAAGCACTTTTTTAATAACCTAGGTAAACCAACTGGACATAAATTTCCTTTTTTAGGGGTGACCCAGAAGTACGCTCTCATTAAATGAGTTGCTCAGAGTCACACAGAAGACAAATAAAGGCTGAGGGAATCAAACCCTGAACTATGAGATGTAGCTCATTAACAGCTTATATTCTTATTCTTTTTCACTAACTGATGGACCACTGAGAAGATGATGGAACCATGGAGGAAGTTAGTAAGGCAAGAAAGACTGCGGGCTTCAAAAGGGCAAAGGGCAAAGAACAGAGGTAAGGCAGAAGCAGCTGTTTGGACTAGCTTGTACAGCTGGATAGACTGAATAAACATGGGTCTGCTGTTGGTAGTTTAGCGCTGTGTATCATATGGGTTTTGAAACATACAGCCTGAGAATGGCTTATAGTTCATTGGGTTGAACACTAGGGACAGCCCCATTACTCAGTGCTGTTGTCTTACAGGTTCATGCTTTGGGGATTGGCTCTAGCCTTAAGTCTAAGTACAGCCTGCTTGTTTTCAACATTTCCTAATGACTTGTGTCCCCTTTCTTCTTTACTTTCCCCCTTTCAAGATGTAATATTTAGATTGATTGGCTACTTTAAAGTATATTTAGTTGTGTGTGCATGTGTGTATGTGCAGGTACGTGTATGTGTGTGCACGCAAGTGCACGTGTGTATCTGTGTTACTTTCTGATACAGCAGTATCATGACAAGGGTCTACACTTATTAGACCACCAGTGATCTCCTCAAATAAGCCCTTGGGTGGAAACTTGCTTATAGTGCACTGATCCAGCTTCTCAGTTGCCAGTCTAATTTGCAGCCTTCCCTTCCAACAAGCAGTGACTATTGTCAGACAGCCCTAGCAGTACTGACATCCTTTCAAGTGATATAAGAAGTGAAGAGAAGATGCCAACAAAATAAGTCAGCTGCCAGTTGTGGGTAGGATGCCTTAGGTCAGACCAAGGCAGTGGAGATTGACCTAGAATGTACACTATTAAAGGATAGCATGGATGGTTTGGAGTTCAAGACCTGGCGTCCACCAGCTCTGAAACTGCTCATTTTTTTTCCTGAGAAATCCATCAAAGAAAGAAACAGCTGTGCTAGTAAATCAAAGGCACCAGAAAGATTTGGTTGACAAGACATGAAAAGGTGATCTGTTGGATCTTGCCCCATGATGAGGACCCCTCAGCACTCGGTTTAAAATCACTCATGGTTTAGTTGCTGCCTTCTGACTTTGGGTATGCAAGTTTTTTCTGCAGGTACTCCAGGTACAAAGTTTCTAAATTCACTTAGGAATGTTTAATAGCCTTCCACTAACCTACTGTCAGCCATAATTCATGACTATACCTTCCTGTTTCTTTTACGGACATCTTTTTGCTACTAATCTTAGTGGTGGTTGGGTTTAAGACACACATATCAGAGCAGTTTGTTATTTGTCTGCTGTGTAGGATATTTACTTCTAGTATTTCTTGTGCTACACTTATTGTCCTTTTAATTGTTAATTAATTGAGATAAAGTTGATTATAGTAATTGTTATTTCAGTTATTAAAGTTCTAACTATAATTGTATGTGGATTAAGATTTGGTGTGAAACAGTGCTTTACGAACAGGATTAGAAATCAATAATACGATGTTGCTTCGCTGCAGGATGTCAGGATTCATGAAAATACAGGTGATGCCTTAATAGTTTTGTTGGAGGCCCTCCTGTTATAAGCCTTTCACCTTCTTAAAGAGAAGTGATGCATATTTATCAATAGTGAATTGAACTGGTGAGCTTTATAAAAGGAAGCTCATAAAAGCAGGTAAATTAGCTGTTTTATCCTTAAAATACAATGAAGGTAGGTTGTGTTTGAGAAAAGTACATGGCCAAAACTAGGACTCCCTGGAGTTTGTAATCGAAATCTTCAATGCTCTAGGAAAATGTAGTACTAGTAATAACCCAGTCCTTCTTGGAGGGGGAGCTTTAACACTGCATTGAATTCTATTATAAGTAGTTGAAACCCATGCTGTGAGAGGGATATCAGGACCCAAAAACTTTGAAGTACAGAATGAAAACATTTAGCCTACAGGATGTATGGAGACTTTTGCACCCTTCCAGCCCTGGTTTTACCTTTATTACCCCATATGAGGAGTTACACAGTAAATTGCATTACCTTTTTGGTCTCAAATGCTTCTTCATTTGCTCATGATTGTGGACAACTAATTCTGTTAAGAGGTCCCATCCAAGAACTCTCTGCAAGATAATGTCAAGTGTACCCCTAAATGTTAAAGTGTACCCTAAATGTTAAAGTATACCCCTAAATGTTAAAGATGAGGGAGCTTGTTACAATGGAGGTGAAAACTACCTGCTACAAACCTTGTAAGCTCAATGCCATTATTGCCAAAGTGGGAATCTTGCATACTGGACCTAAAGGACGTATGTTGTTTTTTCAGTTTGTGACCAAAATAACAACTTATCTCTGTTACTAGATCAAATTTCATATCTTATTTTTTTCTGTATGTAAAACTGCCTTCTTCAGAAACTAATCTGCACTGATAGATTGCAAAATCAGTAAAACCCAACTTTATAGATTCCTAAGAGAAAGATCAGACTTTGAGAAGGGTATCACTTTAAGATTGGTACTTTGAGAAGGGTATCACTTCAGGATCTGTACTTTGAGAAGGGTATCACTTCAGGATCGGTACTTTGAGAAGGGTATCACTTCAGGATTGGTCCTCATTAGACAACCTGTAATCTTCTGCCTTCATGTTAAAAGGGTGCCAGGCAAAGATGAATATTGCATGCATGAAGGTGAATAACAAAATAGTTTCAGGTCCTAAAGAGTTCACGTCTGCCTTTCCGTAATTTATGCCCCCTATACACCCCTGTCTCCCCACACAGAGAATCTAGTCTGCCATACAATATCTTATAGGATAAAGCCCAAAAGAAATATTAAGGCAATCACTTTAGAATGAACCATTGTAATAATAAATTGTAACCCCCCCCCCCCGGTAAATCATTGACCTGATGGACTATGCACTGTGGTATACAAGCTTCTAAAGCACTTACTGGTAGCCCCCTTTATGCTTACTGTTCAATCAGATAAAAATTGCAGGCCCCCTCCCTTTACCTGTGAGGGAACCTAGGATAATTGCCCTCCCAACATTTAGAAAAGAGCGACTATTGATTGAAAATAACCCCCTTGTCTTGATAAACACAGAGGCAACACTGTCCATCAGGTACTTCCTTCTATCAACCATGAACCCCAAGCAGGTTTCTGAAAAGGAAGATCAACTGCCGACCACTTGAGCACCCTACTTTTATACATGTAACCTCAAAGAGATACCCTCACCTGCTGCAGCACTTCTCACAGATTTCAAAAAAGCTTTGGATTATACAGTTTGGGATTACTTACGGACTACTTTGGACTGTTTCATTTTCCCCTGATCAGTTTGTGAGGTGGTAAAAGCCTTGTATGAAGCCCCTTTTATTGTGGTCATAATGGGGACTGCTATATCTGACCCCTTCCTCCTTCATAGAGGCACCAGACAAGGCTACCCCTACCCTCTGCATCATTCTTAGTGGTAGTAGAACCCTTAGACCATATGCTTGGGAATTCTGACAGTATGGATGGATGGAACTTAATGAGGGTGGAAACAAAACAAGGGTATTTAAGCTCACTGATGATTACCAGAAAACCTCAAAGAGGATATACCAGAGCCAACTCTAAATACACAGGCTTCCAGGAGCAATCCGACTTAAGTGTGAGCTCATCAAAAACAAAACTCTTCCCCAGTAAGTGCATTAGCATGCCAACTTAAACGTTAGTGCTGGATGTCCCATTCAGGTCTTGTACTAGTCCACCTAAATACGTGGGTGCAAGGATGCCTCCAAATCCCTTACCACTGGCTTAATTGAACCCAAAATACCTCTGAGAATCGCAGCACTTACTGGTGTAGTCCTTGTGCAAAATGAGTCTCTTATAGTGGGGGAAAACATCAGCAAATAAAATGATGTTCTGCCCTAAATTATGCTATATTTCCACCACATTTCCAAGTAACCAGGATGTTCATAGTTTGTAAAAATAATGCAACTAACAGAGCTGTTGGTTCAGGCAGA
Organism: Protopterus annectens; assembly: GCF_019279795.1. NCBI lineage: Eukaryota > Metazoa > Chordata > Ceratodontiformes > Protopteridae > Protopterus > Protopterus annectens. The sequence continues at coordinate 1,372,829,994 of NC_056746.1, forward strand.
TATAGGAGTGTGACCACCCAAGTCAGTTCCCTTCCCATCATCAAATTTGGGTGCTGCTGTCTTTATAGACAGGCAGAATTTCTAAAGCCATCACATTGCATCATTATGTATTAGTCTCACAAGACCTAACAGCAATATGGACCATATTACTAGCAAAGTTCTTAAACAGTCATATAATGTTATACTCTGGTTTATATATATTCTTCTTCCCAATTTGCAAGGTTGGCATACACTGGCATTAACCTTTTGAGCCTTTAGGTAAGTGAAGGAACTTTTCTTTTCCAGTCTTAAATATTTGGGGTCTAGAGATCCCCTTTTAGGACATCCAGCTCTGATGATATGTGGAGCCAGGACATGGTTGATGAGAGTGAGTCAGGGAAAGACATGGATAGTGTGGTCCATTTATTCCAAGTTGTAACTGGAACATGAGTTTTGCCTTGTTTCACTATCTTAAAAAATACAGCCTCCAATCCAGAGGCCAATGACATACTTGCAACTGAGGCCAAACTATCTACCGTTATCTCATCCTGGGCATCATCTCAGGGATTATTGCTAACTTTCAACAAGCTAGAAAACTCCAGTATAGTTAAATCATCCCCTGTGTACCATCTATCTATTACACAAAACTGAACTGTGTCTGACAAATTATTGGAAGGTCATTTAGCAAGGTTTAAGAATAATACAGCACAGGTCTCAGTTTAATGCAGATGTCTTTGTTAAAATACTGCTTTTAACCCCTGGGTTCTATGTGTACCAGCTGAAGCTCATATGCAAGTGTTGTTAGATACTTTGTCATAGGTTTGAGCAGATGTGTAAGGCTTGAAGGGAATAAATAGCAAATGAAGAACTTTAAGTTTTGGTTAAGTAAATGGCTGCATCCTCAATGGGCGGCTGTCACAGACTTAGTAAAATAGATTGTAGATATCTCCTTCCTATCTGAGGTAAACGTTCTGAATAATTCTGGACACTGATCACACATCATTACCATTGCAGATCCACATGGGATGGATCTTACAGCTTTCATTTATCACCAGGCTTTATATAGCCTCAAAGTGGAATGACCCCAGCAACGTATCACTCAACAACTTCATGCACTTTATGCTACAATGTGTGAATTGTTTGTATGTGGATTGGATTGGAATTCTGTTGCTTGGCATTGACTGGTCAGGATCCACCTCACTGTCCAAACTGGCTTCTTTCTGGGACTCTTTATCTATCACCACGTAAAGTCTCCAAAGGTTCTAGGCTTGTAACTGATATTATATATCTCTATTGATTCAAGCAGATTAATTCCTTGCTGGCTTATTCCTTCCATCCAGCCAACCATCCATTCATCCATCCATCCATCCATCCATCCATCCATCCATCCATCCATCCACAACCCCTATTTCCCATTTTTGCACATTGGGTCGGGGTGTCACTTCGCCCGTAACAATCATCTAGAGCCAAGTTTATTATTATAAATTTGTATTGATTTTCCTGTTGTATCATATATTTTAAACTTCTAGGATAGCCTGCAGCTTGCTACCAGATGCCCATATGTTAATGTCTTCAAACCAAAAAGCAAACCTAGTTTCTCAGTATTTGTATAAGTGCCCCTTTGTTTAAGGTTCTTGTAATGATTGTTGTCTTGTTTGAAAAAAAAAACAAAACTTCACAGTTGTGTAGTTATCCTCAAATGTAAACTTTTACATTACCTTTTCATTGGTCCACCATTTTGTTTTCATTCACTTTGTCCTGTAGTGTGTAATCCGTGCATGTTATTAGACTCTGTCTTGTACTTCAGAACATATATTGTTCAGTTTAAAATTTTGGATAGTGGGGAAAGGTTTCGAATAACCCTATAATCTAATGCCATGTTGGGGCAGGAAGTTTTAGAAGAGGTGTAATGAAAGTATGTTTAAAGCTTGACAGAACTGAGTTTGTAGTAAGTGACAGGTTAAAAATGTGTTCTAGCGGTTTGGGGAGAATGTTAGCACCGTGATTTAGGACTTTTAGGGGTAGGTAATGAAAATGGGGGACTGAACTTGAAGTCCAGATTTCTAAGCTGATCTTCAATTGTCTTTGAGGGTACAGTTTGCCAGTAAAATTGTGGGTAATTAAGAATCTTATGCAGAGGGAATGATAGATTGGTATGGTTGTATTATGTTAAATTTAGTAAGCTAAGATTGCAGCTGAACTCGCTGGTGGTAGAGCATATAACACATTGGTATCTATTGTATTAGCCTACTCATTAGTTCCCTCGACAAGTGATTTGAAGATTCCTATAGTATTCAGTTTGGCTGTAAATTCTTGTAGTGAATTTCAGTTGCTGAAAAACATGAAATTGAATTGAGTCATGTGGGTCTTTCTTCTAGTCTTTCCAGGCCTTCTTTCTTGGCAAACTTCATTTGCATAGTCTAATAGTAATATCCATCGTACCTGATTACCGTTAATTCTTCTGTATATTTTTGTAATCAGCTAGTTTTGAAGTGGCAGCAGTTTATTACAGAAGGTGGAGAGAGCAGTGGTAGGATCTGAAAGTAGATGCATGTCAGACCTGCCAGCTTACTACAGTTACGATTGAAGTAAGATTTCAAACTTATTAGGAAGCATGTGTGTGCTGATAAGTTTTGGAGGCAGCTTAATTGTTTTCAAAGACCAGTTAAGAGGTGATTGGGCAGTGTTCACTACATTCATTTGGTAGTATTTCCATTTTAGTCAGTTTTGAGGGAATGTTGGGAAAGCCCACATCTGTGACTACAGATATTTTGGAAGTAGGGTTGATTCTGGTGCTATGTTTGACCATTTGGGATAAGTTAAAGGAATTAGTAAGGGAGGTAAGCTTTGTTCTATGTGAGAAATACCAGTTAAGAATAATATCAATGCATATTATTGATTTCATAGTTTTGGCATGTGAACAAATTTCCAAAAATGTCAAACTGGAAATAGGAACAGCAGCAGGTGGTGGAATACAGACTGTGGCAACAAAGACTTTGGATGAACCGCCAATAGATATTTGTATGCCAGCCATATTAGTTCCAGAATCATTTGTGGTGTTGCTTTTGGCTTTGAGTGTGGAGGAGAAGTTACTGTCTTTCCTAACAAGAATCATTACCTCTCTTCCTTGTCTAGGTCCTGGTCTGTTGTACATGAAAGACTAGTAATGATTAGAAGAACACAGGGTGATCCAGGACATGTCATTTAACCACAATTCTGATACTGTGATGACTTAGGGGTTGGACTCATATGACAATGCTATTTATATTCCAGAGTGTACGTAAACCATGGAGAAGTACCTTGCATGTGTTTGTTTTGAAATAGGTATAAAATTTAATTTTGTGTCACCAGACAGAAGACCTTTAGTTGTGAGAAGAACAGTAAGATATGTTTGCAACTTCCAGATAGTTTTAAAACAAGTATGTTTGGAAAGAAGATTTACAGTGTAAAGTCTCTTCTAGTTAACAGAATTGCAAATTATTTGTATTGCTCCCAAAATTGTAATATTGTGCTAAGAAGTATTTTTGGAAGTGATCTGACATTATGCACCTGTTTGCTACTAGTAATTGGGGGGATACAGAGTATTAAATACAAGGAGTAACAAAGCTAGGAAGGGCAACTTAAATTAGTACAGTATGATCTTTGTTTGCTGTCAGTATCATAGTAAGTATAGCGAGAGATGATAGAAAGACAGGCAGTGCAGTATTTCCTTAAGTGACTGTCAGGGGTGTATAAGATGTGGGTGTAGATGGGTAGGCATAAAGGTAGTGCTCTGGCAGGGGTGACTGGGGAATTGATGGTAAAGTAAAGCTTCAGCACTGTTGACTTACCACTAATGAAACTTCAGTTCCACTGACAGTTGTATAGTAAAGTTTTTCACCACTGAATTACCTGTAATAAAGATTCATCACCACTGATTTGCCTGCACTAAAGCTTCAGCCCCGCTGACTTACTTGCAACAAAGCTTTAGCACAATTAACTTACCTGTAATAAAGCTTCAGCACCACTGATTTACCTGTAGTAAAGATTACCACAGTTAACTTACCTGTACTAAAATTTCAGCACTGCTAACTTACCTGTAATAAAGCTTTAACACAGTTAACTTACTTGTACTAAAGTTTAAGCACCGTTGACCCACCTGTAGTAAAGATTTAGTACCACTGACTTACCTATAGTAAAATTTTAGCACAGTTAACTTAACCTGTACTAAAGCTTCAGAACCATTGACTTACCTGTGGTAAAGATTTAGCACCACTGACTTACCTGTAGTAAAGAATTAGCACAGTTAGCTTATCTGTACAAAAACTTCAGCATCAATGACTTACCTGTAATAAAGATTCTACACCACTGAGTTACCTGTAGTAAATCTTTGGCACCACTGACTTACCTGTACTAAAGCTTTAGCACCTCTGTCTTACCTGTAGTAAAGATTTAGCACAGTTAACTTACCTGTACTAAAGCTTCAGTACCACTAACTTACCTGTACTAAAGCTTCAGTACCACTGACTTACCTGTAACAAAGATTCAACACCACTGACCTACATGTAATATAGCTGGTTGATGCCAGTCACTGACCTGCTTCCTCTTGAAAATGCTCACCCATAAGCTACTACTGTTACCCATAAATGACTATCAAACTAGATGTCTACAACTTGTCTTAAATCAGCCACATCATAATAGCACATTTATTCACTGTAGGCCACAGATGATAATGTACTTTCATCTGATTGGATCCCTAAATATAGATTCAGCTTCCTGCTACCTGTATCTGCAAAGCTAAACTAGATACCCAGTAACAAGTTGTTCTTAACATTGGAAATGAACCTCTAAATATATTAGTAACTTTCACAGGATCATAGGATCGGGTCTATATTAGAAGACCGATTGTTTAGGTGATTGAACACCTAAACATCGATCTTCTAATATTGAACCGCACAATGTCGAACGTCCCAGGGAAACACATCAATCAGCCATAACACAAAAAACATTACTTTACTGTGCCCCCCACACCCCCCCAACTAAATATACCAACTCTGAGATCGCTCAACAGTAGGGAAATAGCAAATTCTGGCGAACGGCCAAGGGAAATCTTTCTCTGCGTTAAATCGGCCGTTTGCTGTTTTTTGCTCTCGATATTAGAAGATCGACATTTAGGTGTTTGATCACCTAAACATTCGGTCTTCTAATATAGACCCCATAGGATCATAGGACATTACTAGGCTATCGACCTGGAGGTCATTTTAAGCCTAGCCATTTCATCCCAATGTAATACCATAAAAATGCTATTCAATACCCAAGACTGCATTTAGTGATGACTGCCCATGTCCAGGAGGGTTGTGGTCGCTATTGCTGGTAAGAATTTATGGTATCCCATCCACTCATCCAGGTTCCTCTTGAACAGTGTCATGGAGGTGCTCTGTGACTTTACAATATACTTCCTTATATTTATGTTGTATTCATTCTTTGATTATCTGCTTAATCCAGTGGAAGTTTGCAGGGGAGTTGGAGTGTATCCTGGTGCTCAGTGGGTGCAGGGCACAGATGCAGATAACTGAATGGTGCTCAAACCCATCACTTACACACACACACACACACACACACACACACACACACACACACACACACACACACACACACACACACACACACACATACACAAAAAACACTTATTTGGCATGCACACCTACAGGCAGTTCAAAAGAACACCATGACACCTACTGCATAACACACACACACACACACACACACACACACACACACACACACACACACACACACACACACACACACACACACACACACACACACACACACACACACAACACTTATTTGGCATGCACACCTACAGGCAGTTTAGAAGAACACCATGACACCTACTGCACATTGTTGGCATGTGGAAGGACAATGGAACACCCTGCAAAAACCCACACAGATACAGCGAGGATGTACACATGTACCCTAAAGGCACCCCAGCTGAGAAGTGAGTTAGAGAGCCAAGCGCTGTGAGATAACTGTGCGTATTGCTCTGTCTGTAGCATTGATTCCAGCTGTCTCTAAACCTCGCTGTCTTGTTTTATTTCGGATTTCACCTTACTGACTCCCATCTAGTGCCCCTGACCTAATGCCAGCCTTAACTTATACTTACCCTTTTCCTAGTTACTCACGTCTACCGCTGTTGGTATTTTATATGAATTTCTTCACCCTAACTGTACTATCTTCTTGCTCTGCTTTGCTTATTTCTGCTCATGTCTCTTACTTCTTACTTCAGTTTAACTCTGTCTCTGTACGTGTTTTACTTGTCTCTTTTGCCTGTCCCCACAAAGTTTCATTAGTTTTGTTAATAAAAAATGAATTTCTTGTCCACTCTATTCCTTCCTTCCATCTGTTAAACAGGATAGTCCAGCTGAACTAAACCCCATTTTCTGCAGAAGCCTTCAGAGAAAAGCTTCATGGGTGACATAATACATGTAACAATAAAAATGTTCATAAGCAATAATATATAATTTACATTTAAGATATAAATAAAATATTTATATAGCATTAGTAAAGAATTATTTACAAACTGAGTAACACAGGATTTATATTAACAATCAAGTACAGGGCAGTAACATTAAAACACCAGAGGACTGCTGAAAAATCTCCTTCGCTGGATATCTCATAATGTCCGATATGAAACCCACATCCTAATAGACTTAAACATAGACTGACAGCTTATAAACAGCACTACCCCAACAGAACCCATAAATTTATATCGCTTTACTCAATTAATTTCATCCCCCACTAGAACAGACAAAAACTTCAGCAGGCAGTCAAACTTAGATTGGAGGCTCACCAATAAAAAAAGAAATGTAATTGCTGTTGGATGCCTAGCAGACAACATGTGATCACCTGCCAGCATATGCCATTAGAAGCTACAATAGCCAGGACAAACAAATTATATACAGCCAAATACAAAATTCAAGCAAGTTCAACAGACACCTTCATTAAAACACTATCTCAGTATAATTGAAATTTACTAACCTCTTTGCCTCTAGATTTTATAGTCTCCCACTTTAACAATATTTTCCTAAAAATCCTTAACAACTTAGCTCCAGTGCACATTAAAAGGTGTCAGATCCAACCCTGCACCAGGGCTAAGTAAGGAAACAAAACAACTAATGTTAGAATGCGACAAAGCATGCAAAGAATGCCTAAAGCTAAGAATCAAAATGCAATGCAAGTAGTTAGATACATAGGAAACCTTAATAAACTACATATCAGACGAGAAAAGCAAACCTACAATAACCTTCAACGAAAACATAAAAACCCTAAACTTTTCTGGTCATCCCCAAATAGGTTACTGCACCCTGGCCAAACTACCACACCTTCCTACACTGAATCAGTCTCGTCCCAGTTCAACATCTACTTTATACAAACCATACTATCCTTACTTAACATTGTCCTATCTACTTCCATTTCCCTATTAAGAAATCCACATCTGTCCAGTCACTTCATCCTCACCCCTGTACCTACCTGTAATATAAAAGAGCTTCTACTTAAATTGAAATTCACCACCTAAGCTGCTGACAAACTTCCATTGCGATACCTAAAAATATCTGCTGATGCCATTACTTTCCCCATCTCTATACTGGTAAGTAGGTCCACAACTGAACAATATGTTCCTGCCATCTGGAAACATTCCTATACTATTCCATTGCACAAAGGAAGTACATCAACTGACTTAAACAATTACAGTCCTAAAGCTATTCTCTCCCAACTTTCAGAAATCCTTGAAAAGTGTATCCACACTCAACCGATACAATATCTCACTCCTAAGTGTATTGTCCTTTGGATGAGATGTTAAACTAAGGCTCCATGTAAATGGTAGGTGCTCTCAGATCTTTTCCACCCTCCTGAGCTATCAAAAAGAGTAGGGGGAAGTTCCCCAGTGCCCTGGCCAAACTTCAGATAGTGGTATCCAGTACCCTGGCCAAACTTCAGATAGTGGTATCCAGTACCCTGGCCAAACTTCAGCTAGTGGTATCTAGTACCCTGGCCAAACTTCAGCTAGTGGTATACAGCACCCTGGCCAAACTTCAGTTTCCCTTGAAAAGACATTACTAGCCTAGTGGGATTAACCTGGTCAACAAAGGATATTTAAATTAAAAGTTTTAAATTAAATCAATTTCTCTGCCTTCACTTCAGAAGTAAAGAAGAAAGATTATATGCACTCTGAGAGATTTGAGCAGAGTTTATGGTAATTGGGGGTACAAAGACAAGTAATGGGATACCAGAATGGATTTGGGGGTGGGGAGCCCTGGTCCATTCCCTTACCAGAGTCCCATTTGACCATGATCCAGTTCTGAATCCTGCTCATGTTCATGGTCAGCACTGGGCTGTTCAACATCCCAGCATTCCCTCCATCTTTCTTCCCCCTCTAACCTACTCCCTTTCCAATCATACACATCTCTTTCTCTCTCCCTTTTCTCACTTCCCCTAAATCTTTTCCAAGTTACTTCATCTATGACAATCTATGAACTCTAGTTATCCTCTCAAAAATTTCTGTACCTCCTTGCAATGCTTACTTAGATGGGTCTATGTTTAACCGTCGAATAACATTTCCATTGAATGGCTAAACATCAAACCCTAACCATCAAACATTCATTCAGCGAATGTTCATTTCCCCCCAAGGGAAAGTAACTAGTTAGCTAACATTTCCTTGTCTTCCAAAAATGCAGCATTTCAAACCTACCCAGGTTGGGGTGGGGCTTTGCACCTCCACCAACTATATATACCAACTCCAAGGCTGCACTACTGTGAGGAAAAGGGCAGAAGGGGATGTGTTCACCAACTAGTTACTTTCCCGTTCGCTGAATGAACGTCCGATTGTTAGGTTTCAATGTTTAGCCATTTGATAGAAATGTTATTTGACAGTTAAACATAGACCCTACTTAGATACAACCTTTGCTACAATGTTTTCCCTTCTAAACTATAAATCCATTTACTTCCTGCAAGAATTTACAGCTACAAGAACTATATACACTTGTACATATTGATGCAACTAGTTTACTGTATATACCTGTCTTGCAACTATGTTTGTTTTTTTGCAAAATGTAACTGTTGTTTTTTGAGAACTGTCTGAAATTCACTTGTTAATATAAATACTGTGATGGAACGTTTCTCAGCCAGGCCTCTGCTGAAAATGGGTTTTGCCCAGTCAGACTTTCCCACTCAGCAAAGACAGACAAATAAATAAATAGGTAATGAAGGCCTAGACATAACAGTAGAAAAACAAGTAAGAAGCTTCCCAACCCAAAGGTAAGAGTCAAAGGATGTACTCTGTGTTTATGAGGTAAGCACCTTAACCATTATGCCAGTCCCCAATAGGCCACAGCTTGTGTGGGTGTGTCTTTGGGACGCTGGTCAGAACAGAGGATGAATATACTAAGGTAGGTTGGAGAAGTGTTTCAGCTGTATGTACTCAGGCTATTTGAGATAGATGGGCTTAGCTATTTTTTGTGAGTTTTTGAAGTGACACTGTCAATATGTTTGTTGAAGTAAATCTTACTGTCAATAATTACTCCAAAAAGTTTGGAATGTGTAACTTGTTCAATAAAAGTATTGTTTTTATGAGGTGACGGTAATTGTACCAAACAACTGACAGAATGGCAGCTTACTAAGTTTAAATGCATATCTTCTTGTTATAAACTATATTTCATTCTGCAAACACTCCTTTTTAGACCTTAACATTTGTCTGAAAGCTGTCTCACTTTTCGTTTAGTGATTTATACATAACTAATCTTTACTATTTATATTCCAGTGTGTTTGTAACCACTGTCGATGGCATAATTACAGGGTATATACACTGAGTTGCTGTTTTACAGTCCTCTTAAGTAAAGAAAGGGTCCTTTAGTGTTTCAACAGCATGTGTGTAATGTTGACAACTGTTGTGTTGTCATAATTACTATCATTATGCACAATTTGTGAGCCTGCTTTTGTAGTAGAATGAATTGTTAGCTCACTTTGTATAATCCTTGTCACTGTGTCTTGTTATGACCATACCATATTATCTCTGATTTGGGATCTATATTGAAACATTGGACGCTAAAAACTGCGAACTGAAAATGTCGAAACCACAGAACAGCGATTTCTTTCCTAGGGAAAGAAATCGCTGTTCCAACCCCCCCAAAAAAAAAATTAAACACTTCCAAACACATACACACATACTGTAACCCTAATTATACCCCCCCAAAAAAACAGTAAACAACTAAATACACATATGCACATAACCCAACCATATATCTAACGAAAAATAAAACAGCAAACATTTTAAAACATATGCACTTACCTTAACCCGCACCCTAAGGTCAGTAACTCTCGCACATTTACATAAACAGCTCCAATCACATACACACTTACCTTAACCCTAGTTCAACCCCTCCCCCAAAACAAAAGTAAACAGCTGAAAACACATACACACGTAACTCAAGCATACATCTAACACAAAATAAAAAACAGTAAACACTTTCATACATATGCACTTACCTTAACCACACTCTAATCCTAAGGTTAGTAACTGTTGTGCATTCATGCTCGGGAGGTATACCGGACAAGGGACCACACTACACACCAAAATATGGCAAAACAACGAAGCGGTCAAGTGACTTCTTTCCCAGGGAAAGAATTTGCTGACCAGCTGCTTTGCTGTTTCGCCTGTTCGCTCTACATGTGTTGACGAAAACACATTCGACAAAATGTGTTTTTGTTGTTCTAATAGGATCCCCTGCTTTGTACCTTGGTCATAACAGAAAATCATCTTTGAACTAGCACAGCAATGCAGTTTACAAACAGGTAACAGATATATAAATTATGGGTAGTCAGATAAGAAGCCTGGGTTGCCCCAGCTAAAGTAAATAACTGCTATTATTAATAGGTGTTTATACAGCTTCCTTCACTGATGACCACCTGGCAGTTTATTTTAGTGTCAGCTGCATTCAGTACAATCAGAGCAGTATAGCTCAGTTTATTCTACTGGAGACACCACTTTTAAGCTGTAACACTGACCACTTATTGGTGCTAAATCTGTGTAGAAGACATTGAGAAATGAACATTCTTGGCTAGCATCACACAGGCATTATAAGACAAGCTCAGCCTGACTGGAGCCACTAAGGAAGAAGAAAACAATGAGCACTAAGTCCACCTCCCTCTGGCAGGCTACTCATTTTGACCTACTGTTATTTCTGCCCACCTCCTTTGATGCTTGACCCTGTATTCTGTCATTGTCCACTTATAGTCATCACTGGACTGGACTGTGAAATCTGTGTTTGTCACAGACTTCTTGATTAAGCCCTTAGATATGTTTAAAGTCTCTGTACAGCAATTGTGTAGCTTTGTACAGTTTTTGAAATCATGTGGCTGGACAAAGAGTGCAGGATTTATTAAATATAAAGAAAAAAATAAATAAAAAATAAATAAACAAACACACCCACCTTGCTCCTGTTGAACACAACTTCTGTTAACATTGGTCACAAAAGATCTTAGCAGTAGTTCTAAAACAGATACAGTAGTGGAAAGCAGTTTATCTGTTTTTATTTATTTATTTAACATTTGTTGACCGGGAAAGTCTGACTAGGACAGAGCCTATGTTCAGCAGAGGCCTAGGAAGAAATGCTCCAGACACATGTATTTGGAAGGGTAGAAGGCCTTCCTTTGTTCTACTGGGCATACAAATGAAGTGTGGGATAAAAGGATAGGAGTGGATAGCACTGAACAATTATTTTTGTGGCTCTATTAAGATGGAAAGACACAAGGCAATAGAGTACTGTGTCAGAATGAGGAAGCAGTGTGCTAGAACAAAACAGCAGTCCTGACTGAAAGAAGACAAGTGAAGAGATTGCAAAGAAAAAGAGAGAAACGGATGGAATGGCATGCAAGATGGAAAAGTAATGTATCAGGAGTTAAGAAAGTGCAAGACCGTTTAAGAAACATCCATGTGAGGAGGAGGAGAAGTAGCAGCTGTGCATAAAATGTTCGTTAAACTGACTTTAAATCTTTAAATTGACTTTAAATTGCAGTAAGACTCATGCAGACACTCGGCTAGCAGAAGCAGGTAGAACTGGATACAAGTAGTGAAGGGACACGGTAATTCCCATTGTCTCCCCAAAATAATGAGAGAAGATGATACTGGCATTAAAAAAGGTGTAGGCAGGAATGTGGGAGATGCACATAAAAACGGCCTCTAGTGAACTGGTGGAAAAGGGGGAATCCCTTTCATTTCAGTGAAAATTTAGTTCAGTGAATGGCATTTTTGGTGCACTTACATGGTGGAAGTGTTCATACTGAGATCGTGGTACAGTGAGGATCAAGAAATTTTCCTTTTCCCCACTGTAGTACGATCTCAGAGCTGGTATATATATATAAGTAGCAGGGCATGTGAGGGAACAGCTACCCCCACAAGAGCAGAATTTGGTGAACAATATTTCCGATGAAATGTCATTCACTGAACTGATGGTTTGATGTACTGATATAGACCCTGGAAAGGGTGCTCAAGGGTAGTTGTTGATAACGCTTTGTGGCCTTTTCCTAATCTTCAGTCTGGCATGGAAGGCTAACTCTAGTGGTACACGGACCAAGGAAGGACCCAGAAAAGAACTGCTTAGTTAAAAGCCAGTTACTCATTTTCTGCCACTGGAAATGGAGAGAAAAGATTCTGAGAGGTAGATGTTCAACTGTTGGACTCTGGGCAGCAGAGTGATGTCACCCACTAAAGGTGATGATTCGATTGCTGCTTAACAGACACATGAAAACCAGTGCAATGCATAGACTTTAACAAGGACTTGTGGTTGTGCCATACAGAAAGATGGTAAGGAAGATATCAGGCATGGGGTGAAACACACGTTCTTCAGGTGGATAGGAATTGACAGGGTGTGGCTGGGGGGATAGTAGCATTGTTGTCTAATGCTCTTGTGTATATTCTCAGCATATTGAAATAGAGCCATTGGATATCTGCAGCTTTGACATCACTCAGGAAACTGATGTCTCTTGAATGTTAAAGATACTGTTCAGTTGAGGTTACTGTGGCTAGGAGTCTTCAATAATTTGTAACACACTGCCCACAAATTGTTGTTTTTGTTGCTTGGTGAGAGTGAGGATTAATGTTTTGAATCTAACAAATGACTGGCAATACCATTGTTTTATGTTGTGATTGAATGACCAGATGTGGAAAAAAAATGGTTAAATAAATACTTATTCACTGAACAGTCACAGAACCGCAGAGGGCAGTGGCTAGGGATATGTGTGTGTGTGTTGGGGGGGTAGTGAGAAATTGGATCCCAGCAATGTACTATACAACCTCATATTAGGTTGAACTCAACTTAAATCACCTAAGAAATAGAAAGCAGGAGGAATCCCTTTGATGTCTCAAAAGAATGGTGTAGTTGTCAAGCTTGGAGGTCAGTAGCCTTCAACAACACCTGATAAAGATATCACAATAAGCCTTCAGATAGCATTTTGGATTTAATAAATGATTTGTAAAGTTGTGCTCTTTAGAGGGTGAAGTATGACTTGGAATAGAGCGCTCCTAGGAGATACTCAGGAAGAAACAATGTCTCTTTTTTCAAACTCACTCATATAACACTGTGTGAATCAGCTATGAACAAGGTCAATAGAACATTTATTTCAATACGGGGGGGGGGGGGTGCAGGATGAAATATTGTAAGACAGCTAAAATTATTCCACTGTAAAAGATGATGCTGGTAAAAGCCACCTTTAGGATAGTACATTTCATGAGATCCATATTACTTCATCCAAAAAAAAAAAAAAGGAACTCTTATTTTAGCAGGTGTGTACCCTAACCCCACACTACCCTTACTTATATATAACAAGTCCAGGGATGTGCCAGTTGTGGGGAAGAGGTCAGGTTTGTTGAGTTCCATTTTTTATAATAATGGAATTTAATGATTTGTGGCACTTTTGTTCAATTATGGAAACTTTTCAGATAAAAAGGCCATCTTAGTGGTATACAGTATATAAAGGAAGGAAACTTCAGGGCACTTAGTAGTAGAGGCATGTTGGAATGGAGTACAGAGGAAGTATAAAGGTTCTGGGCACGCACACTTCAAAGGGCAGAAATAAGTGGGTTATATAATATGCTTTCACTGTCATCAGGGATCAGATGGTGAGACAGAGTGAAGAAGGGGTGGTGGGGAAAGTAGTGTTATGTTAGCAGCTAAAATCTGAAAAATTAAAGTCTGAATTAAACTCATAGGCTCTTACTAAGGAATTGGTCTAGGCAGACATATACAGCCTCCCATGCAACGCACAGAGATTAGTGGGCTGATTTGTCACCCCAGTCAATAAGGAGCATGCCACTTACTCCAAGAATACATTTTGGGCACCCAACCAGTAATCAAAGCAGAAGTTGAAGGGAGTTCAATTTATTATAGTATTTAACATCTAGAATAGGTTGTTTCTTATGGATTTGTTCAGAGAGAAACATTGTTTATTTTGTGATTAATGAATAAAATTTGGGGTGGTTGTGTTAGCATTACCAGTATTGCTGTGGGTGAGGAGGTATAGTAGAACAGGCTTTTTCAGAGGCTAAAAAGTGAAGCAGAGATCACCAAGAAGTGTGTAACATGTATGTAACATGTATGTAACATGTATGTGACTGAACAGAAAAAATGAGGTTTTTACACTGTCTGTGTATTAACGGAACTTAATCCTTTGATATTTTATTTATTTATTTATTCTTTTATAGGTTCATAAGTAAGTACTAAGCTAACTGCCCTTGCGGGACATTTTAAGTCTAGCCAATTTCTCTTTTGATGCCTGAAATAACCTACCCCACTTGGTTATAGATTGGCCTTATCCATCCCATCTTTGACAATTATATCACAAAAATGACCACCAACCTCAAACAGTAACTGGGTCCGTAAATAACAACATAGATTAGTCCAAACAAATAAACAGACCCAAAGAAGACTGAAATATCCAGTATCGTAAAAGTCTTCCGTTTATTAATAGTACATTAGCACTTTCACAGACAAGCTGCTTCTTCAGATG
Source organism: Protopterus annectens (assembly GCF_019279795.1). Taxonomy (NCBI): domain Eukaryota; kingdom Metazoa; phylum Chordata; order Ceratodontiformes; family Protopteridae; genus Protopterus; species Protopterus annectens. The sequence goes on from NC_056746.1 coordinate 1,372,845,015, forward strand.
TAACACAAAAAAGACTACTGGTACCCATTAAATATACATCAATAATCAGTCACATGACCAATTTAAAAATGCTTTCTTAAATTTAAAGCAATACATCTGAAGAAGCAGCTTGTCTGCGAAAGCGCTAATGTACTATTAATAGAAGGAAGACATTTACTATACTGGATATTTCAGCCTTCTTTGAGTTTGTTTATTTGTTTGGACTGATCTTTGATAATTATATGTTAACCTTAATGAGGATAACCTGGATCTACCATAGAAAGTTTGAGGGGACCCATGCATGGGATAAAGCATTTAGGAACTGCCTCTGTCCATTACTAGCACAGGGAGCAGTCTTGGGGTAAATTTTCTGTTTCCTATCCATAGATCTTAGTTGTACTTGAATATGTATGGCAATGAACTTTGTTTTATATGTATGGCGAGTCTGTTCCACAACAGTTGTATCATCAGTGAGATATACCTGTCCCTCCAAACCATTCTGTTGATGTTGCAGAAGAGGTTTAGATCCCTAGACCAAGTATTTCTGATGCCATTTGACTTGTTGATGTGCAGTAAATCCATCTGTAATGGTGTCAGAGGATGCCTTATATGCCAGGCACAGGTCACCTCTTAGCAGTCTGTAGGATACCAAGCATAGTGACAGGGCTTTAAGTTGGTCCATGCAGGATATGTTGTTCAGGCCTTGTATCATTTTAGTAAGGTATCTCTCTGAGCATTCCAGTTGTTGAATGCATCTAGATAGATACATCTCAAAGGGGGCATTATACTTAATGACTGGCCTAATCTGGGGTGAGTAAAGGGGGGCAATGACATCCGTAGATCTGGACACAATCCCTTTGTTTATAATCTATTGGAGGACTTTCTTACAATAATTGTCTCATGGTAGTCAAAAGTTAGGTCACTGTTCACATAAGTTCTCAAATCCTAAGCAACTGGATCAGCACTTAGGGGTGTATTGTCAGTGTGGTAGTTCCCTGGGGGGTAGATGACTTCCCAAGGGATACAGTAATACATTTTTGGCATTTAGTTTCAGTCCATGATTTTAGCACCAGTTATTTATTTGAGACAAACATTCCTGCAGGATCAGTCATTTTAGGATTCAATGACTGCTCCTAGCTTGCAGTCATCTGCAAACTTAGTCAGCCAGAGCCCTTTGGTATTGAAAATATTGGGAATGCTACAGTGAAAAGCAGATTGGGAATGCTACTGTGAGTAGCAGATTGGAAATCATACAGTGAGTAGTGGACTGGGAATGGTGCAGTTAGTAGTGTATTGAGAATGGTATAGTGATTAGTGGATTGGGAATGGTACAGTGAGCAGCAGATTGGGAATGCTACAGTGAAAAGCAGATTGGGAATGGTGCAGTGAGTAGTGAATTGGGAATAGTACAGTGAGGAGCAGCTTGGGAATGCTACAGTGACTAGCAGATTGGGAATAGTACAGTGAGGAGTATATTGGGAATGGTATAGTGAGGAGCAGACTGGGAATGCTACAGTGAATCATGTATTGGGAATGGTACAGTGAGTAGTGTATTGGGAATGGTACAGTGAGTAGTGAATTGGGAATGGTACGGTGACTAGTGGATTGAGAATGGTATAGTGAGGAGCAGCTTGGGAATCTTACAGTGAATAGCAGATTGGGAATGGTACAGTGAGTAGTGGATTAGGAATGGTATAGTGAGGAGCAGATTGGGAATGCTACAGTGAATAGTGAATTGGGAATGGTACAGTGAGTAGTGTATAGGGGAATAGTACAGTGACTAGTGGATTAGGAATGGTACAGTGAATAGCGGATTGGGAATGGTACAGTGAATAACAGACTGAGAATGGTACAGTGAGTAGCAGATTTGGAATAGTACAGTGAGTGGCAGATTTGGGATATTACAGTGAGTAGCTGATTGGGAATAGTATGGTTAGTAGCAGATTGGAAATCATACAGTTAGTAGCAGATTGGGAATGGTACAGTGAATAGTGGATTGGGAATGGTACAGTGGATAGCGGATTGGGAATGGTACAGTGAATAATGGATTGGGAATGGTACAGTGAGTAGCAGATTTGGGATATTACAGTGAGTAGCTGATTGGGAATAGTATGGTGAGTAGCTGATTGGGAATCATACAGTTAGTAGCAGATTGTGAATGGTACAGTGAATAGCAGATTGGGAATGGTACAGTGAATAACGGATTGGGAATGGTACAGTGAGTAGCAGATTTGGGATATTACAGTGAGTAGCTGATTGGGAATAGTATGGTGAGTAGCAGATTGGAAATCATACAGTCAGTAGCAGATTGGGAATGGTGAAGTGATTAGTGGATTGGGAATAGTATAGCAACACATCTACTAGTGGTCACAATGGAACCTGAAAGATTTTAAAATCAGAATTGCTAATACTTGGACAGCTTTGTACCCCTAAGGCACATGTTACAGACAGAAAGAGTAAGAAGACACCTAAGACTGTTAGCAAAAAGTTGGAGACATTAATCTATAGGAAAAATAAGTGTTGCAAAAGAAATAAAGACCTTGATAATAAAAGTACGCAAAAGTATAGATTACTGAACAGACAGGTAAATAAAATGATAAAAGAAATCATATAAAGAGAACAATTAGGGAGTCAAAACAATTACAGATTCCATTAAAAAAGGGTACCTTAAGGGATAATTTAAGAGTGAAATCACAGTAACTAATGATTCTGGGTACACGTGTAGTGAATATGTTTAGCCAGATTTATGGACTGTTAAATAAACTCAAGTTGCCTTTGTCATGGGCAAGGCTTTATCTCTCTATGCCAATAGAGCTGGCTGAGAATGTATAATTTGGAATGTGGAGTACCACAGGGTTCCTGTCTTACACTTCTACTGCTTACATTTTATGTGAATAATCTTGTTTTACTGTTCTATGTTGAAGATCTTAACCTGCACAAAATCATCTCAAGGCACAAAGATCAGGAAATTATGAAGCAGAATATGGAATCATTGCATGCATGTCTCAAGCAGAGTTACATAAGGTCAAATACTAACTCAGTTCATATGACTCTGGAACTGAGGAAATTTATCATCAGCTGTATGCTAATAGACAATATTCTACACACTATGGAAACATATTGATCTGGATGTCCTTGTAGATATACATAACAATTTTAGGTCCTACATTAAGCAGCTGTATATAACATCAACTAGATAATCAGCTGCTTTTCTTCTGGCCATTTGGAATAGATCTTCTGCTATGACAGTTTCTGGTTTCACCGCTGTTATTACTTCTTCTGCTATGACGGTTTCTGGTTTCACCACTGTTATTACTTCTTCTGCTATGACGGTTTCTGGTTTCACCACTGTTATTACTTCTTCTGCTATGACAGTTTCTGGTTTCACCGCTGTTATTACTTCTTCTGCTATGACGGTTTTTGGTTTCACCGCTGTTATTACTTCTTCTGCTATGACGGTTTTTGGTTTCACCACTGTTATTACTTCTTCTGCTATGACGGTTTCTGTTTTCACCGCTGTTATTACTTTTCATTTTCCTAAGAGTCACCTTCTAAGTCATGTCTGATTAATCAATTTGAAAGGCTATAGAGGACATGGGCTAAGCAGGTGGCTGGTCTCCCATTTCTTTTTTTATTTACAAACCTGGGACACAGACTGAATGGGTCTATTTCTTATCAAAGACTTAGCGATGGCCTTTTCCTGGTTTATAGGGCCTTTTTACGGATGAATATTTGTTCACTGTATTTGGTCTGACTACTGCTAACATTGTGTTAAACTACATGGCTGAAAATGACATCTGGTCATGGCACAAGCAAATAACTGTGGGAGGATGCATTGGTTTGTAGAACAGGTTGTCCCTAAGTGGACTAAGATGCCTGCTGATTTGAAAAGCTTTAAGACTATCAAGATGCTGAAAATTAAGCACTGATATCTTTTTTAAGACAGGAAATGTAGTAGTATAGTAGAACTGACCGAGATCAGACATTATAGATTTAGTTTTATTAATTTATTCTCCTGTATTTAATATGTATGTATGCATAATGTTGTGTAGAGCAGAAGAACTACACTAGGAACAAATCTGATTTTCACAGATATATGTCCTTATCCGTCATGTTCACTTAAGATTACAGAAATGTAGATGGTGAAGTATTTTTTTCCATAAAGCAGGTATGATTATGCTCTGGACCAATAAAAATTATGTGCACTAACAGTAAATGTTATGTCTAGTCAGGATTCACCATTTGGACAAAAGAGTGTAGTGATGTTATCGTTGTTACTGTTACTTTACTATGACTGGCGGAAGTGTTGGATTGGAAACAGGATGGTGTAGAGAGAGATGAAGCCTTAACTGTGACCCAGCTGATTTACATTTGATTAGTAAGCTCAAACCCTGACAGAGTCTGTCAGCAATGGATGTGAATAGGCAGCTCAGCACAGCTGTCTTAGGGGTGAGCTACAACAAGGTCTAACTGCATCACTTTTCAGATGACAGCAGATGGCATCATCTGACTAATAGTGCAGCATGCTGATCTAACAAGCGGTGCTTACACTCTAGCCAGGTCACTTGGGTGGAAGTATCCAGCCATATTCCCAGGTATTTTATGTCCTACTTCTCTAAAGTGCTTGCTGTCCACTTACTTGAGGAAACTAGGGACTAGTTATCCCACCTTAGCCATCAGCACTTCCCATTTGAAAGACTGAAGCATGACTTGAGCAAAAAACATTGATTTCAACAAGCTGAGAATGTTTCTGTTGAAACACACCTGGAAGCATCCAAATAAGAATTTTTTTCCTGGGGTGCAAGTCTTCCATATAGCCCCATGTGAGGGACAAGCCTCCTGTTCCTCCTGAAATTAGCTCAATGGTCACACAGTCATATGGAAAAAGTATCAGCAGCTCATTAAAGTCTGAATCAGTCTTGCGAAACAGTAATACTGCCACTCATCCCTCAATGTTTCTCCTATGAAAAATCAGTGCAGTCAGTCTAAAATACATTGCTTGATTCTAACAGATCAAAAATGTTCTTCTTCTTCCGGCTTTTCCCAGTTAGGGGTCGTCACAGCAGATCATCTGTCTGCTCATGATTGGCAGTGGAGTTTTACGGTGTCGAGTTGCCAGCTCGGCGCCCAACCTCCCACAGAAGGCACACACTCATGCCTAGGGCCAATTTAGAGTGTCCAATCCACCTACTGCATGTCTTTGTGATGTGGGAGGAAACCGGAGCACCCGGAGGAAACCCACACATTCACAGGGAGGATATGCAGACTCCGCACAGAAGGCACCCCAGCCGTGAATCGAACCAGAGAACCTCTTGCTGTGAGGCGGCAACGCTAACCGCTGCACCACTGTGGCCACCCTAACAGATCAAAAATGTACTTCACCTAAAATGTACCCACTAATATACAAATACTCATTTTTGCAAGGGTGGTAAACCCACCATAGCCCTTCTAGAGTTGTGTATTAATTCCATTACTGTACAACAGTTGGGAAAGAAGAAACTGCCCTTTGAAATAAAAAAAAAATAAAAAAAATGGTCTCACAAGCAGCGATCCCACGCAAGCTTTTGGCCTTTGATCTGGACTAGTTGTGTTCAGACAGTTACAACTGGCTGATTGTTCCTGTATCACCTGTAGGGTAGCTCCCTGCCACGCTTGCTGAAGCACCTGTTTTGGTGGGAGGGAGGAGAATTAAATGGGCTATGGAAAACAGGGAAGAATATGATGGCAAAGGCTAGGGGGCTAGAAAACTATACAAAAAGTTCTTAGCTCAGAATGTTCATGTTAGATAAAAGAGCAGTGAAAGTCTGTCAGAAGGCTCTGCACACGGCTAATTATATATTTGCATTACTCTGTTACATTTGCCATATGTGCTTTTACGGAATGTTGAAACTGGACTGCAGTTAATGTGAGTTGCTTGTAATATATTTCTCTGCCTGATTAAGTGAGATATAAGTTGTTAATTTGAAAAAATATATATATACATTCTTAAAATTCAGTAAAAAGTCAGAAGGGGTAAAACATTTAAAGTATCAGACTGAATAAAAATGAAAGCATTTGAAAAACGTAAACATTTGTAAAAATGAATTCATTTCTTTACAACATATGAGTAGGATCTTTAATACAGTAGGAAGCACACTGCCACCTGTTCAGTCTGCTGTGCACATTTAATTTTAACGCCGTCGTCGTGACTATGCAGCAGTTTGCAGTACTATAAGTTTAAGGAAGGTAGCTGGCTGTTCCCCCAGGTTACACTCCCATGTGGCACTGTTTGTGATCTGTTTATAAGCTGACTCATTCGCTCCAGTTTCTCCTCCCATTTCTTGTCCAACCTCCCCTACTCCTTCTCTGCCTTTCTGTCACTTTCATTTCAGGGCTGGAAAAAAAAACATACATTTAGTCACCAAGTAGCACTGACGTCCGGCGCACTCGCAGAGCCTCTCAGAAGTCCTCTTGTCAGATCTTTTTACCTGAGTTCACATGGATACGGTTTTAACTAGGCTGGGGGATGTGTCTTCTCTCCCTGCAGTGTTTCCAGATCCTTGTTTCTCAGAGTTAAGTAATTGCTGTAGTCACAAGAGACAGACCTTGGCAGGGGTAGACAACATCCCAGAGGAGAAGAAGCAGAAACTTGACATTGAAAGCACATTGGCTTGGCTCAGAAAAGAACTGGTAAGAATTCACAGTGCATTTTTTTCTTTTTCATCTACTGAAACTATTATATTAGGTTTACTTCCAGTCCAGAGCTGCACACAACTCAAAACATAATAAGCAGTTCTGCTAGACAAACACACAGTCAGTTCTGAAAAGATTCATCAGGCTTGGAAGAATGACAGATACCACTGCAAAGTTTTGAGAGCGTTCTTTTAAGGTGTTTATTTGTAATTTCTGAGTTGCCACGGATACTTGACATTGCTAAGCAGACTAATGCTACATAGGTCATAAAATTGTTGGTGCTAGATTCTGGATTGTCTGGCATGTGACTTTGCAGTATCAAGTTATTTTCCTTCTGAGCTGGCAGCTTGCAGCAGTGAGATAGTCATTTTTTCCCCTAGTAATATGTTTTTTTCAATTTTCCTACCATATTATTTTTTTAGAAAGAGATTTCTAGTATTTTTATAGCTTAGTAAGCACTGTTGGAAACATGATATGTTTTTAAGAGCAATCCAAAAGCTGAAAAAAGTTCAGTGCCTTGTTTAGGGCTACACAGTCAAATCTTTTAGGAATAAATCCTGCTCCAGATTAGCTAGTAAGCTCATTAACAGTACATTATACTAACCTCAAGGCTATACTGCTTGCTTATGTACACTCAGTTTTCTCTGATCTCAGTTTTGGGATCTTGTCTGGCTTCTGTAATTTCTGATCCATGTCAAGGCTTCTTTCAATGAGACTAAGACTTTGCACAAAGGTAGGAATATTTTTCCATAGAAACATTCTGCATTATTTACAAGGATAAAATGCCAGCAGACAAAAGTATCCATAAGGTTTGTAGAGACCAGTGTGTACTACAAAAAGTGATAGTGTCTCTTGTTATTCTTGACAGGACTCTCCCTTTTTCTGTAGCATCATTGCTGGTGATGTGTCCTAAAAACAGTGCTTCCAATGCTGTGGGAAAAAGTCCTCAAGAGCAAACAAAGTAGCCAGTCTCATAAGTCCCGTAGCCTCCATCCTCCCACTTTAAGTGAGGGATATTACCACATGCTACCTGTCTTTGCCTGCATTACTGAAATTGAGCACATCTGCATGGGAGTCGTGAGTGGCCGGCTTTTCTTGTCTTTACCTGACACATTAATCTTCTTTGTTTTGCTTGCTGTGCTACTAAAGTGCCTTCTATCATCTTCGCTATTTTCTCGATTGTTATGATATTTATCATAAAGTTACTGTCCTGCAGTTGCAGGTCAACAATGTAAACAGTTGTTAACTGGGAGATCTAGTTTCAATTCTCTCCATAGTCACTGGCTACAGATCTTGTTCCTTTAAATGGTCTTTCGATGTTGTATCCTCACAATAACTGGACTGGTAGTTATACCCTTCAGTGTGAACCGTAACTGACAAAACATTTTTCATTGGCAGTGATGTGTGGTGATAGGCTGTCCATCTATACATCTGCATAAAAGCAAGGCACCATGGGACTAGGATATTTTGTCTCATCTGGTGGTAAGCATTGCCCATTTTCATTGGAAGCTTAGAGAGGAACGTTCCAGTGACTTGTCAGTGAAAATCCCATAAGTACATAACAGGTAGAACCTCATGTAACATTACATTACTGTAAGTGTCTACAGTTACATAACAAGTAGAGACTTATAACTGCACTTTCATGGCCTTTACATAAACATGCTGTTTTGGACTGCACATTGGTTTACCAGTAAGTGTGACAGACACAGATAATAATTTTGTTAGACTACTGCTTTGACTTCAGTGGACAGGAGTCATGTAATGATGTACAGCAGTGTGTGAGCTGTTATAATCAACAGATAGAAACACAAAAAATGTTTAATAATTTACTTTAAACTTATCTCCAAGATGTCAGATGTCCCTATGCATCCTCATGCAAACATTAGGATTCAGGGACATTCCCAAGTCCTTAAATGAGAAAAAAGTGCACAAACTACAACATGTACTATGTGCACATCAGCAGGCACATGTTCCATGCACATGCGCATCAGTAGGTACATGTTTCATGTACATGAGCATCAGTAGGTACATGTTCCAATCACATGCACATCAGCAGGTACATGTTACATGCACATGTGCATCAGTAGGTACAAGTTCCAATCACGTGTACATCAGCGGGTACATGTTCCAATCATGTGCATATCAGCAGGTACACGTTCCATGCATGTGAGAATCAGCAGGCACATGTTTCATGCATGTGAGCATCAGCAGGTGCATGTTTCATGCATGTGAGCATCAGCAGGCGCATATCCCATGCATGTGAGGATCAGCAGGCACATGTTCCATGCATGTGAGCATCAGCATGCATATGTTCCATGCATGTGAGTATCAGCAGGCACATGTTCCATGCATGTGAGCATCAGCATGCACATGTTCCATGCATGTGAGTATCAGCAGGCACATGTTCCATGCATGTGAGCATCAGCATGCACATGTTCCATGCATGTGAGTATCAGCAGGCTCATGTGCAGTGCTTTACAAAGCTGTCCCTGTATGTGGAAGATGGGAAAATAACTCTTAAGAAAGAAACATTAGCAAATATCAATTCTGCAATTTAAAATGGTAAGAAATATCTTACCAAAGAAAGAAATCTTTCTTTCTTTTTTTAAATATGGCATTATATAAATGCAATAATCCACTAGTGTCTGTACATAATGCTATTTTATCCATGGCTGATTTGTTTCATCACTCAGACTTTATCCATGTGATTAAAACATGTCAGCTCATGGATTAGTGGTAAAATAGTGTTAAAAAGTCACAATTACCATTTTTCATTTTATCTCATATATCAGCTGGAGGTAGCTAGAGGCAGGAGTGATATATAGCATTAAATCTCAGAATGAATGAACGAATGAAAGGAGAAGAGGGACAGACAAAAAGGAGGTGACTATTGTCTGTTGACATGGGATATGATGTATAGAGGATATCAGAGTGTTTAGAAAAATAACACAAGATAAAGATTTGGTACAATTTGGAGTTGATGTGCTGAAAAAGTATGGTAAGAGTGGGCAGCTTTAAGAAATTGCTGCTGTGGCATGTTATACGGGTTGATAACACTAGCAGTGAGATGAGGGAAGATGCAAGGAAGAAATTCTTAAAGAATATAATAGTGCAAAGTGGGCAGAAAATGTTGATATAAAAATGAATTTAAGTGATGAAATTTCTTTTAAGAGGAAGAAAGTGGATTGGAAGTACATGGTGCTGCGATGCAACAAGTTCCCTATAGGCATTGGAAGTGCATGGTGCTGCAATGTAACGATATCTCTATAGGCATTGGAAGTGCATGGTGTTGTGATGTAACAATATCTCTATAAGCATTGGAAGTGCATGGTGCTACGATGTAATGATATCTCTATAGGTACTGGAAGTGCATGGTGCTGCAATGTAATGATATCTCTATAGGCATTGGAAGTGCATGGCGCTGTGATGTAACAATATCTCTATAGGCATTGGAAGTGATTGGTGCTGCAATGTAATGATATCTCTATAGGCATTGGAAGTGCATGGTGCTGCAATGTAATGATATCTCTATAGGCATTGGAAGTGCATGGTGTTGCGATGTAACAATATCTCTATAGGCATTGGAAGTGCATGGTGCTGCGATGTTACAATATCTCTATAGGCATTGGAAGTGCATGGTGCTGCGATGTAACGATATCTCTATAGGTGTTGTAAGTGCATGGTGCTGTGATGTAACAATATCTCTATAGGCATTGGAAGTGCATGGTGCTGCGATGTAACGATATCTCTATTGGCATTGGAAGTGCATGGTGCTTTGATGTAATGATATCTCTATAGGCATTGGAAGTCGATGTTGCTCGATGTAACAATATCTCTATAGGCATTGGAAGTGCATGGTGCTGCGATTTAATGATATCTCTATAGGCATTGGAAGTGCATGGTGCTGCGATGTAACGATATCTCTATAGGCACTGGAAGTGCATGGTGCTGCGATGTATCGCTATCTCTATAGGCATTGGAAGTGCATGGTGCTGCAATGTAACGATATCTATACAGGCATTGGAAGTGCATGGTGCTGCAATGTAACAATATCTCTATAGGCATTGGAAGTGCATGGTGCTGCGATGTAATAATATCTCTATAGGCATTGGAAGTCTATGGTGCTCGATGTAACAATATCTCTAAAGGCATTGGAAGTGCATGGTGCTGCGATGTAACGATATCTCTATAGGCATTGGAAGTGCGTGGTGCTGCAATGCAATGATATCTCTGTAGGCATTGGAAGTGCATGGTGCTGCAATGTAATATCTCTATAGGCATTGGAAGTGCATGGTACTGCGATGTAACAATATCTCTATAGGCATTGGAAGTGCATGGTGCTGCGATGTAATGATATTTCTATAGGCATTGGAAATGCATTATGCTGCAATGTAACAATATCTCTATAGGCACTGGAGGTGCATGCTGCTGCGACGTAACGATATCTCTGTAGGCATTGGAAGGGCATGGTGCTGAGATGTAATGATATCTCTATAAGCATTGGAAGTGCATGGTGCTGCGATGTAATGATATCTCTATTGGCATTGGAAGTGCATGGTGCTGCGATGTAATGATATCTCTATAGGCAGTATAATTGCATGGTGTTGCAATGCAACAGCATCTCTATTGGCATTGGAAGTGCATGGTGCTGCAATGTAACGATAGCTCTATAGGCATTGGAAGTGCATGTTGCTGCGATGTAATGATATCTCTATAAGCATTGGAAGTGCATGGTGCTGTGATGTAACGATATCTCTATAGGCATTGGAAGTGCATGGTGCTGCGATGTAACGATATCTCTATAGGCATTGGAAGTGCATGGTGCTGCAATGTAATGATATCTCTATAGGCATTGGAAGTGCATGGTGCTGCAATGTAATATCTCTATACGCATTGGAAGTGCATGGTACTGCGATGTAACAATATCTTTATAGGCATTGGACGTGCATGGTGCTGCGATGTAATGATATCTCTATAGGCATTGGAAATGCATTATGCTGCAATGTAACAATATCTCTATAGGCACTGGAGGTGCATGCTGCTGCGACGTAACAATATCTCTGTAGGCATTGGAAGGGCATGGTGCTGAGATGTAATGATATCTCTATAAGCATTGGAAGTGCATGGTGCTGCGATGTAATGATATCTCTATTGGCATTGGAAGTGCATGGTGCTGCGATGTAATGATATCTCTATAGGCAGTATAATTGCATGGTGTTGCAATGCAACAGCATCTCTATTGGCATTGGAAGTGCATGGTGCTGCAATGTAACGATAGCTCTATAGGCATTGGAAGTGCATGTTGCTGCGATGTAATGATATCTCTATAAGCATTGGAAGTGCATGGTGCTGTGATGTAACGATATCGCTATAGGCATTGGAAGTGCATGGTGCTGCGATGTAACGATATCTCTATAGGCATTGGAAGTGCATGGTGCTGCAATGTAACGATATCTCTATAGGTATTGGAAGTGCATGGTGCTGCAACGTAATGATATCTCTATAGGCATTGGAAGTGCATGGTGCTGCGATGTAACAATATCTCTACAAGCATTGGAAGTGCATGGTGCTACGATATAACAATAACTCTATAGGCATTGGAAGCACTTGGTGCTGCAATGTAACGATATTTCTATAGGCATTGGAAGTGCATGGTGCTGCAATGTAACGATATCTCTATAGGCATTGGAAGTGCATGGTGCTGCGATGTAACGATATCTCTGTAGGCATTGGAAGTGCATGGTGCTGCGATGTAATGATATCTCTATAGGCATTGGAAGTGCATGGTGCTGTGATATAATGATATCTCTGTAGGCATTGAAAGTGCATGGTGCTGCAATGTAACGATATCTCTATAGGCATTGGAAGTGCATGGTGCTGCGATGTAATGATATCTCTATAGGCATTGGAAGTGAATGGTGCTGTGATGTAACAATATCTCTAAAGGCATTGGAAGTCCATTGTGCTCGATGTAATGATATCTCTATAGGCATTGGAAGTGCATGGTGTTGCGATGTAACGATATCTCTATTGGCAGTGGAAGTGCATGATGCTGCAATGTAACAATATCTCTATAGGCACTGGAAGTGCATGGTGCTGAGATGTAATGATATCTCTATAGGCATTGGAAGTGCATGGTGCTGCAATGTAACGATTTCTCTAGAGGCATTGGAAGTGCATGGTGCTGTGATGTAATGATATCTCTGTAGGCATTGGAAGTGCATGATGCTGTGATGTAATATTTATATAGGCTTTGGAAGTGCATGGTGCTGCGATGTAACAATATTTCTATAGGCATTGGAAGTGCATGGTGTTGCGATGTAACGATATCTCTATAGGCATTGGAAGTGCATGGTGCTGCGATGAAATGATATCATTATTGGCATTGGAAGTGCATGGTGCTGCAATATCATGATATCTCTATAGACATTGGACGTGCATAGTGCTGAGATGTAATGATATCTCTATAGGCATTAGAAGTCCATGGTGCTGTGATGTAACAGTATCTCTAAAGGCACTGGAAGTGCATGGTGCTGCGATGTAACGAACTCTCTATAGGCATTGGAAGTGCATGGTGCTGTTATGTAACAATATCTGTATAGGCATTGAAAGTGCATGGTGCTGCAATGTAATGATATCTCTATAGGCATTGGAAGTGCATGGTGCTGCGATGTAACAATATCTCTATAGGCATTGAAAGTGCATGGTGGTGTGATGTAACGATATCTCTATAGGCACTGGAAGTGCATGATGCTGCGATGTAATGATATCTCTATAGGCATTGGAAGTGCATGGTGCTGCGATGTAATGATATCTCTATAGGCATTGGAAGTGCATGGTGCTGCAATGTAACGATATCTCTATAGGCATTGGAAGTGCATAGTGCTGCGATGTAATGATATCTCTAGAGGCACTGAAAGTGCATGGTGCTGCGATGTAATGATATCTCTGTAGGCATTGGAAGTGCATGATGCTGCAATGTAATATCTATATAGGCATTGGAAGTGCATGGTGCTGCGATGTAACAATATCTCTATAGGCATTGGAAGTGCATGGTGCTGCGATGTAACGATATCTCTATAGGCATTGGAAGTGCATGGTGCTGCGATGTAACGATATCTCTATAGGCATTGGAAGTGCATGGTGCTGCGATGTAATGCTATCTCTATTGGCATTGGAAGTGCATGGTGCTGCAATATAATAATATCTCTATAGGCATTGGAAGTGCATGGTGCTGCGATGTAATGACATCTCCATAGGCATTGGAAGTGCATGGCGCTGCGATGTAACAATATCTCTAAAGGCACTGGAAGTGCACGGTGCTGTGATGTAACGATGTCTCTATAGGCATTGGAAGTGCATGGTGCTGCGATGTAACAATATCTCTATAGGCATTGGAAGTCCATGGTGCTTGAAGTAATGATATCTCTACAGGCATTGGAAGTGCATGGTGCTGTGATGTAACGATATCTCTATAGGCATTGGAAGTGCATGGTGCTGTGATGTAACGATATCTCTATAGGCATGGGAAGTGCATGTTGCTGCGATGAAACAATATCTCTATAGCTAATGTTTAACTTGGCATGCAAAATGCATAGCAGGGCAGATATGCAAGTTAAAATCCACCGTGTGTAAATGAGAAATGGTGGTCACAGTGTACATGAGATGTGCAGAGGAGTGTGACAGACTATTATTTTCAATGTGTTTTGAGCCAGCGGAATGTGTGTGGTGCATTTTTTTTTTTCATTTTTGATAACTGCTAACTACTGCAAGTATACTGTATAGGTATGGGTAATCACCCACAGACATATAAGACTTGTAGTGTAGTTCTCAACCTGCTCTGTGATATCAATATAGGCATTGGAAGTGCATTGTGTTGCGATGTAACAATATCTCTATAGGCATTGGAAGTGCAAGGTGCTGCAATGTAACGATATCTCTATAGGCATTGGAAGTGCATGGTGCTGCGATGTAATGATATCTCTATAGGTACTGGAAGTGCATGGTGCTGCAATGTAATGATATCTCTATAGGCATTGTAAGTGCATGGTGCTGCGATGTAACGATATCTCTATAGGCAGTGGAAGTGCATGGTGCTGCGATGTAACAATTTCTCTATTGGCATTGGAAGTGCATGGTGCTGCGATGTAATGATATTTCTATAGGCAGTGGAATTGCATGGTGCTGCAATGTAACAACATCTCTATTGGCATTGGAAGTGCATGGTGCTGCGATGTAATGATATCTCTATAGGCTTTGGAAGTGCATGATGCTATGATGTAACGATATCTCTATAGGCATTGGAAGTGCATGGTGCTGCGATGTAACTATATCTCTATAGACATTGGAAGTGCATGCTGCTGCAATGTAACGATATCTCTACAAGCATTGGAAGTGCATGGTGCTGCGATGTAATGATATCTATATAGGCAGTGGAAGTGCATGGTGCTGCAATGTAATGATATCTCTACAAGCATTGGACGTGCATGGTGCTGTGATGTAACGATATATCTATAGGCATTGGAAGTGCATGGTGCTGCAATGTAATGATATCTCTATAGGCACTGGAAGTGCATGGTACTGCAATGTAACAATATCTCTATAGGCATTGGAAGTGCATGGTGCGGCAATGTAACGATATCGCTATAGGCATTGGAAGTGCATGGTGCTGCGATGTAATGATATCTCCATAGGCATTGGAAGTGCATAATGCTGCGATGTAATGGCATCTCTATAGGCTTTGGAATTGCATGGTGCTGCAATGTAACGATATCTCTATAGGCATTGGAAGTGCATGGTGCTGCGTTGTAATGATATCTCTATAGGCATTGGAAATGCATGGTGCTGTGATGTAACAATATCTCTATAGGCATTGAAAGGCCATGGTGCTTGAAGTAACAATATCTCTATAGGCATTGGAAGTGCATGGTGCTGCGATGTAACAATATCTCTATAGGCACTGGAAGTGCATGGTGCTGCGATGTAACGATATCTCTATAGTCATTGGAACTGCATGGTGCTGCGATGTAACGATATCTCTAAAGGCATTGGAAGTGCATGGTGCTGCGATGTAACGATATGTCTATCAGCATGGGAAGTGCATGTTGCTGTGATGCAACAATATCTCTATAGCTAATGTTTAAGATGGCGTGCAAAACGCATAGCAGGGCAGATATGCAAGTTAAAATCCACCATGTGTAAATGAGAAATGGTGGTCACAGTGTACATGAGATGTGCAGAGGAGTGTGACAGACTTTTATTTTCAATGTGTTTTGAGCCAGCGGAATGTGTGTGGTGCATTTTTTTTTTTTCAGTTTTGATAACTGCTAACTACTGCAAGTATACTGTATAGGTATGGGTAATCACCCACAGACATATAAGACTTGTAGTGTAGTTCTCAACCTGCTCTGTGATATCAATAGGACTTGTTGGCAGGACAAATTTGTGTCCCCGAGACTGCCCCATCTGTGGAATAGACTCACTCTCCATGTCAAGAAAAGTACCTCATTTCCTTTTTTAAGCACAACCTGGATAACTGGATGGGAAACAGAAAATACACTCCTGGTATTCCACCTGTGTTCCTGCTGGACAGGGGCTCTGGGTGCTGACTTGTCTAAACATGGGCTAAACTCTTGGCTAGGCTTACAACGGTCTCATATCCAATAGCCTAGTAACCTCCTATGATCCTATGATATTATTGTCTAGGGTGGAGCACATTTATTGAGAGCATATTGTGGCATCAGCAACATGTGCAGGTTATGACTACACAACTCCATCTGCAAGCTGCTTTCAGGTGTGTTTACAGTGTTAAATTCACATTCAACTGCACAACATTCTTCCATGCAATACCAATAACAAACAGCAAGAAATGTTTTCATTTCAGTGTCCTAAAATTTTTGTGGAGCACAGAATGCAATCTGGACTCATAAAAGCCTGCAGTGCTGATCTGATCCCATTCCTTCCAATGGCATGCACTTCTGAAATTGGCTGGAACAGGTAGTATTTGGATGATATGACGTTACTGTGACCCCATGGCACAAAGAGATAAAGCTCTTACTGTGATCCATATGACCCCTGTTCAGCTAGCAGCATGGACACTGGAGGAGCCACATGAGGAAGGTGGCAGTGAGTAGGCAATGTCAGCTCACCCATCCGGGGGGGGGGGGGTGGCAGCCTAGGCTGACTGCAAAAAGCACAGCATGAACCTGACAATCTCCATGCTGTGGCAACAGCAAGCTGCTTAGCTGGAAACTGAGCCTAAGAGAAAGAAGCTATGACTGATGCAATGCTTCAGCAGAGGTAGCAGGGTTGTCAATGGGTAGGAGGTGTTAGGGTACACTCCATGGCAGCCATATGACACAGCACCAGTGTCCACAATTTCCTTACCAGACCCAGACTTGGGTTGGGTTGAGCCTGGGGAGGCTAAGGCAATGCCAGTAGACCTGTTGAATGAGGAGAGGAGCTTTTGTCAGATGATAGTCAGTTGCAGGGGTTAGAAATAAGTGTCAGAAGTAGTTTAAAGTGGTTGTGCACACTGCATGTTTCTTGTCTACATTATCATTTAAATTGTTTGCACTTACTTTGTATTGCTGCCAGGAATGATGTTTCACATGTAGAATGCAGTGAGAATTAAATCCTAGGTTCAAGACTTCCACATTTGTCTGCATTAATTATGCAAAGTATAGTGGTACTAATATAGTATCCTTTACTCTCAACATGTATAAAGACACATTCGATATGTAATATCCTAAAGCTGCATGTTACCATTTTTGCTTGGTTATTACCTTAATGCTTTTTGCTGACAAGCACAAAATCAGTAAAGAACCATTGATCCAAAATGGCAGATTAATTACACCTGCCATCTATTCTGAGAAAGAAAATGACTGTAATAAAGTAGTAATAGTCAGCAAAGCTGTGTGCTGCTTTAATGTATTGATTAGTTAAAATGATATCAAACTAACGTCATATTACTTTTTTATATGCATTCAAATAATAATTGCATTCTGGACTCCTACACTTTCTGACTGTCTTATTTGTATGACTATTCCAATGGCCGTAAGATTTATATGAATTACACCTAACACCACCTTTTTAATTTTTGCAGTTTAAAACTTGCATATCACACTGTAAGATGCCTTTTGTAGTTGTAAACGTCGATGTGCTGTTTATTACTGATAAGTAATTTTACTATAGGACTGAGACAACAGAAAGTCATTAACTTATTCAGTGGGGATGAGTGTATTTCATCTTTTTTTTTTACCATGAACAGCATGTGATGTGTGCTACATTCTCTGTGTCTCTGCTGTTCAAAAGGTCGCTGCACTACAGGTTTAAACTGTAGCCTGAAACAGAAACGAGATGGCTCTATAACAGTGAAACTTCCCTACAAAGCAACTGTGTGTGTGTGTGTGT
Organism: Protopterus annectens; assembly: GCF_019279795.1. Lineage (NCBI taxonomy): Eukaryota > Metazoa > Chordata > Ceratodontiformes > Protopteridae > Protopterus > Protopterus annectens. The sequence goes on from NC_056746.1 coordinate 1,372,863,078, forward strand.
GTGTGTGTGTGTGTGTGTGTGTGTGTGTGTGTGTGTGTGTGCGTGTGTGCGTGTGTGTGCGTGTGTGCGTGTGTGTGTGTGCGTGCGCTCACACATCTCTTTATCTGTGTATTACACTTGATGAATGACAGACAGATAGACATACACATATAGTGCATGGCAGACCACGGAACAACACTGCCACAGTTCTGCTGCCTTCCTTTTTGCACTGAATTTGACAGTGGCAGAGATTAACTGGCCACTAGCCCTAGCTGTTCAGGCAGTGAACAGTGGATTACCAGCCACTCAGCTGTTACTACTCCAGTGGCTGCCACAGAGCTGTAGATGCTCACAGCAGACATACATTACCACCTTTTATTTCTTTTTAAAACCAAGTGACAAATTCAAGATTCCTTTTATAAAATCAGTTCCTGAAGCCAACCACTCCCCTATAGGGAGGAGCATGATGATGTCCAGTTAGGTATTACTGGGATTAGACAGGGCTGAGCTTCATTCAGGTTAAAGGAGTGTCACTAAAGCATGCTTTTTAATATGTTGTTATAGCTGCAAAATGAGAAAATAATTTAACAGCTTGATCGAGGACATGCACAAACAGGCCTTTTACTTAATTAATTAACTGACTGACAAGTCAAGGGTAATAGCATATATCTTTTGTTTAGTTACTTAATTATTTTATCTTTATGCAGTTGTGTTACATTATTAAAAAGCATGCTTTAGTGAAGCTTCGTTGACTTGAATAGTGTATGGCTATTTATGATCATGATAATTCCTCCCTGAAAGTCACAGCACACTTTTGTACAAGGGAGTGTGCTGGCCAAGTATTTACTAGCTTTGGAATTTGTAAAAGTTACAAAGGGAATTGTGAAGCTGCCATCTGCTACTGAATTTTAAAATAAAAGAAAATCATCAATGCATGTTTTATGAGGAGAGTTACCCCCCCAGCATTTGTCTTCACAAACCACTACAGAATTCCTTTAAAGTTTTCATACCTTAAAAAATAAAACAGTAATGCAAAAATGGATGACTTCATTGCTGCTAGTGGCAGTGTGTGTGTGTGTGTGTGTGTGTGTGTGTGTGTGTGTGTGTGTGTGTGTGTGTGTGTGTGTGTGTGTGTCTTGGTGGGAACTTGAGAATGTGCTCTTTATGCAATAGATCAGGAATGCAGACTAACATAAAAGAGAAGGGCAGTGCATACACATTCTAATATGATGACCGGTTATGCTGGTCTAACTCTCATGGTAGCGCCTTCTGTTACTTGTACCATTGTGATGCCACTGAAAATGTAGTTCTGTCTTCATCATATTACACTTGTTTGATATAAGGAGATGATATACCTTTAACGTTCTACCTCCGAACGCCTCAACCTTTTCCACCAATCCCATGCCTTGTTGAATGTGTTTGAAGCATACCTCTTAACCTCCTAACATAAGAAATCTAGACAAATTCAAAATAATGTGGGGAAAAAGACCAAAATCAGGGACAGATTTTAATAATTTCTCTTATAAACTTAGAAAGTTGCTAGAATAACAGGTTTTGCATTAGCATGCATTTTCTGAATAATATGAAGTCTGAAACTCAAATGTCTGTTATGATTTAATAACTTCAGTCCTCAATGATTTTCCAGCAAAATACCAATTTTATGAGGATCAAAACAAAAATATGAGGCAAAAACCTGGACATTCTACAAAAACTTAGACAGTTGAGGGGTATGTTTTGAAGTTTCACTCACAACCACTTTTCTGGTAATTTATTTCATAGCTCCATAACTCTCTTCATGAAGAAATCCTTTTGTAGATCCAGAGAACAGGTAGCCCTTGCAGTTTGGTGCCTAGGCCCCCTTTTCACCCTCAGTCATTCCTGTTAGGATGACCCTTTCACATGCCTCTGACATTATCTTGGTCACAATATCCTGTGTACCCTGTCTCTTTTGGTCTCTAGTTTAAATTCCAGCCACTGTAATCTCTCATCATTTACTTTCCTTTTATCCCATAAACTGGTGTTTTCCTTCTGAACCCCCTTCCAGTAGCCTGTCTATTAGTCAGAAACTGAAATGTGCTTTTCCCTGCTTATCCCAAGAATTATACGGTATACAATGTGTGAACTGACCAGGGCTCTGCAGAGTGGAAGCATTAGCTGATTGCTCTAGAGTCTCTTCCCGTAGGGATACACCCCTTTCTGTTAAGTGCTGTCACTGGCCTCTCACTCTGCTCCTGTTGCTTCATTTGGGGTGTGAGTTAAAACCTTTTGATATCCTCTTCTGCACTTTTTTAATGAATCCTTCTACTTTTATTTGCACTGACCCTCAATGGCTGCCTTGCTGACCACGTTGCTGTCATTCCTAAATTATTTCTTGTCCTCTTTTCCTCATTCTCTGCCGCCGTGCCTAACAGTCCTCAGCAGAGGTCACTTCTGTTCTCTGTTGCCTAAGATAATGTTTAAACAGCATAGCATAGTAAAGAGGTCATTAGCAAAAAGCCCCCATGAGCCAAAAAGTAAGTGTTCCAAATCCAGTAACTGATTAAAGATCTTACAGGGTTTTTTTTTCATTTAAAGTTGGTGAAAAAAAGCTTAAAATTCATTGTCTTCAGCTGTAATGTTTCCTGCCATCCTGGTGTTTATATGGGATACACATGTTCACAGTGCATGTGATGATGTGCACTAATGTTTGCTGCCATCCTGGTGTTTATATGGGATACACATGTTCACAGTGCATGTGATGATGTGCACTAATGTTTCCTGCCATCCTGGTGTGGATATGGGGTATGACATGTTCACAATGCATGTGATGATGTGCATTAATGTTTCCTGCCATCCTGGTGTGCATATGGGGTACAACATGTTCACAGTGCCAGTGATGATGTGCACTAATGTTTCCTGCCATCCTGGTGTGCATATGGGATAGACATGTTCACAATGCATGTAATGGTATGCGTTAATGTTTCCTACCATTCTGGTGTGCATATGGGGTATGACATATTCACAATGCATGTGATGATGTGCATTAATGTTTCCTACCATCCTGGTGTGCATTTGGGGCATGACATGTTCACAATGCATGTGATGATGTGCATTAATGTTTCCTACCATCCTGGTGTGCATATGGGGCATGACATGTTCACAATGCATGTGATGATGTGCGCTAATGTTTCCTACCATCCTGGTGTGCATATGGGGCATGACATGTTCACAATGCATGTGATGATGTGCATTAAAGTTTCCTACCATCCTGGTGTGCATATGGGGCATGACATGTTCACAATGCATGTGATGATGTGCGTTAATGTTTCCTGCCATCCTGGTGTGCATATGGGGCATGACATGTTCACAATGCATGTGATGATGTGCGTTAATGTTTCCTACCATCCTGGTGTGCATATGTGCATGACATGTTCACAATGCATGTGATGATGTGTGTTAATGTTTCCTACCATTCTGGTGTACATATGGGGCATGACATGTTCACAATGCATGTGATGATGTGCATTAATGTTTCCTGCCATCCTGGTGTGCATATGGGGCATGACATGTTCACAATGCATGTGATGATGTGCGTTAATGTTTCCTACCATCCTGGTGTGCATATGGGCATGACATGTTCACAATGCATGTGATGATGTGCGTTAATGTTTCCTACCATCCTGGTGTGCATATGGGGCATGACATGTTCACAATGCTCGTGATGATGTACGTTAATGTTTCCTGCCATTTCTGTCAGATTACTTCTTGTTTTTTCTTGTGGGAGTATAAAAACTAGCATCTTTCCTGGTACTTAATTTGAGAAAGAATGTTTAATATTCCTGCAGGTAGTGTAGAAAATGTATTACTACTGCTGGAACATGTAGGTTCATGCAAAAATCAGTATGTTGATAAAGTGAAAAAGCCCTTTGCTTTTGTTTAGTGTGTGTCTGCGTGTGTGCGTGTGCATGTGTGGTCATTGTAATGTCTAACATTCTTGTAAATGTTACATAAAATATAATATTCCTGTTGAAACACATAACAGTATGACATAGCCACAATTCTCCAAAGCAAGAATTTTGATCAGATGAACATAGAATGCACTGACCTAGCACATGTAATCTGAAGAAATGACAGAGAGGCCAGTAGTTTTGAAATGTGTAAACCTATGGGCATTTTTTGGTAAAAATTGTTAACCTACTTTTTTGTCATTTAAAACATTGAATAGTAAATGAAAGTTACTAAAAAAACCTAAAAAATGGACACATAATTACAAATATTTCAGTTTCTAAGCAATGGGAAACAGGTTATACTGAGCTGTGTGACATTACAAAATATTTGTGATAGTACTTAACGTTAGTACATACCAAATGTATAGTTTTAAACTGAACATTTATCTGACGTATCTCGATATTTAACATTTAATGTAAAAATAATGATTAAGGAAGTGAACTCTTTAAGAAGAGACATATTTTCATTCCAACATGTTTTCATGTGACTTAATCATATTTAGGCTGGTAGGTCCATAGGTAAGTACTAAACTAGGAGCCTTGCAGGCCAAATTAAGCCTAACCAGTTTCCCTTTTTGTGTTCAAAATAACCTATCCCATTTGGTTGTAGACTGGCCTTACCCATCTCATGGTCAATAATTATATATTACCCCTAATGAGAATACCTGGGGTCACACCATAGATAATTTGAGGGGACCCGTACATGGGATAAACCTTTAGGAGCGGCATCTGTCCATTAGTAGTGCTGGGGGCAGTCCTGGGGTAAACTTTTTGTTTCCCATCCACAGATCTAAGTTGCACTTGAATATGGACAAAGATGACCTTAGCAATGTCATGGAGCAGTTACTGTTGTCACCTCACAACAAGCGGTTTTCCTGTTCGATTCTCGGCTGAGGTGCCTTCTGTGTGGAGTCTGCATGGGTTTCCTCAGGGAGCTCTGGTTTCCTCCCACATTCCAAAGGCATGTGGCTGGAGCATTTCTCCCCAGGCCTCTGCTGAAAATGTTCTCTGTCCCAGTCAGACTTTCCCGGTAAACAAGTGTTAAATAAATAAATATAAATTAGTAGTACAGGGACAGTCCTAAGGTAAATTTTCTGTTTCCCATTCATAGATCTAAGTTGCACTTGAATATGGACTGAGATGAACTTTGTGGATCAGGAGTCTCTTTCATAGCAGTGATATCTTCTGCGAAATATACATATATGTTATACATTGGCGCAGGCGTATCATTTTCAGACATTTAACTAACATGGCTCACACAAGCATTATCCGCACAATGTTTCTTGTAGTTACAAAGACCAGTACAAGGCAGTCTAGATTTTCTGCATTTGCATCATGTTACTCTGTAGCTTCTGAACCACTGGTATGTCACTATTTTATTTGCAAACCTTTAGGCTGATTGTTATCCACCAGGAAGGGGTCTGTAAAGCCTTGAAAGGTTCTGTATAATGTAGTTTTTCTATATTGGACTACTTTTGGCTGATAAAAATGTATTTTTATTTTTTGTTTATTTTAAAACTTATGATCATGTTCTGTTCTAGTCAGGCTTTCAGCTACTATTAGAACTAAATATTTATACGGTGTATAGTACAAAATGATATTTTTTCTTTCCTCTTTACACTATCTAAATTGTCTTCTGTTTCACTTTCCGTTGCTTCCCTTTCCTTATTGCCAGATACAAATGTCTCCATATTGCATTTATTAAAGCTAATGTTAATCCAGACTGCTAAAATGTGTATAGATGATCTTTTTCTACTTGTGTCTTTTTAGTCCCTCGGTTGGTATCTCTCATGATGTGGTGCATATCCACATAATGTGGTGCATATCCACATAATGTGGTGCATATCCACATAATGTGGTGCATATCCACATAATGTGGTGCATATCCACATAATGTGGTGCATATCCACATAATGTGGTGCATATCCACAATGTTTGTAGAGGGCGAAGAAGGACGTGGCACATCCCAGGACAGCACTGTCCGGATGGTGGCAAGGCTCATTAGGGCCACTACTTTAATCCTATCCAACCACAACAGTGAATCAGTGGCAATGCTTTCAGTGGGGGCAGTTAGCCAGGCTGAAAGAAGCCCACTGTCTCCCCCTTAGAGGACGAGTGCATGTAGACACCATTCAGTTATGCAGAGACCCAGAACTACAGGACCTACCTGGCTATTTATTTGTAATAAATAAAAAGTTTTCATCACAGAATGAAGCTATTTGTAACACACATGCACAACATCTCCTTTGTTACAGAATAGCGTCAGTATGTTTCTCTCAGTAGAGTCTTTGTCTGGGATTATTACAAAATAACAGATTAATATCTGGAAATTGACATTTCTGAAGTCTGATGTCTTTTGAAATATAACACTTGAGATTAATCAGTTATTTGGAAGGATTCCCTCTAACTTTTTCTTTGGACTACGCTATCCCATTACACTTGTTTGTTTTTAAGGCATATAGAATCACCTGGACCGAAAAATTTTAGCTGTACGTGTGAATGACTGCATCTTTTAAGACAAAACAGGGACGTTCTCATTAAAAAGTTTGATTCCTAACTAATTTAAATTGTCTTCAGAGAAGGTGATGTCGTACTTGAATTAATAAAATATGATGAAATACTTGAAGGCACACAGGAGTGGGTAACAGTGGAGGAGACACTGAACTTATTACGAGCTAAGAGGCATTTATGGACATGTGAGTAAGAGACTGGAAGGTAAGAGTGACCGTGTTATGGTCATTGTAAGAGTATAGCCAGGCATACTCAATGCATTTAGATGAATACATTTTTTTCGTGAGCATCTTTCACAAACATATTGACTTATAGAGACCTGTTGTCTGCAGCCCTCCGAACAAATTAGGTCAGTACGCATATTTTTTAGAGATGGGATTACTCATTTAAAAACATTTGGAAATAATCCTATTTTACAGTTGCAGGGCCAACAGCTGAACATAATACATTATTTTTTTCATTGTGTAGGGTGCAACATTTGGAAAATATATCCATTTATCTTTTGTTTGTGTATATCGGTGTGTAGATTTTGTTGATTGGGATGTCTGGCTGGGTTGAGACCAATTTTTAGTGGATGCTCATGGAGAAAAGCTCCAGCTGACTGCGAGAACATAGAAAATGTGGCATTAATTACATAGTTAAATAACACAAAAATAGAGTAGATAGAGGAGAAAAAGTCACAGCGATATAAAAAGTGATAAATGAGAAGTGGAAGAATAGTGAGCCTCAGTCACTTTCTGAAACGCTACGGAAATTACACGCAGAGCACTTCTTGCTTTTCAAGGAGCAAAATAAAGCTATGATGGCCGCTGTAACATGCAAATAAGGAGATTTGGGGTGGAAGATGGGAAGGAGATAAATGCACAAGAGCAGTAGTGACCCATTGTCATGGCAGCGACACTGTGAAACAGTAGGGTTTTTTCTTTAAATCATGAATTGTGTTATTTTATCCAGTGTCCCTTGGCAGGTTATTCCAAATGTCACTCTCATAGCTGGAGAAGAGACTATCCTCATTTTCATTGCAACTTTGAATGTTATATTAGTTGTAAACCAGAAGAATGAAGATTTTTGCTGAGGGAGGACCATTCAAAGCATAAGTGGTTTGGGGATGGCTTAGCATGATGCAGTCCACAGAAGAAGTGAAATAGCAGAGAGAGAAAGAGAGAGAGTTTGCAATAACATGACATGTATTTAAAGCTGGTGACATAATATTACACCATGTAGGTAACATGGCTAAGAAGTTTATGTATAAAGACATGTGCATTCAGCCTTATCAACAGTGAGTCTGTACTTCCCACATTAGAGGAATGTATTTAATGAAAACACTGAGCCTGCACTGGGAACATTTAAACACTGTAGAAGTAGACCTGTAAGTTAGTAATATTAATCACTGATTGCAGTCAGCCAACTTGAAATCAGACTTCTTCAATCAAGGATATTCTCCAGTCTCGACATTTTTCAACTTTATCTTTGTGTGGATTCTTATTCAAGCTTTCTGCAAACACAATGGCATAAAGTTTGGCAAACAGACTTGTATAGCCCAGATTTTCCGATGAAGTTATTATTTTCTCAGCAGAGAGAAGTAAAGGGGGTGGAGGGTACACTTTGACAACTTCTCCCAGAGAACAGATACCCTCACTGTGCCACTGATTTAAAGTAAATGCACTAGAGGCTCATGGAGCCATGACAGACCCCTGTAGTAAGTCAGTAGTCACGTTCCTTATTCCAAACTTTGTCTGTCGCAACACAGTCCTTGGTGTCCTAGCTTTCAGACATACAGCATTCTGTTTCACCAGCCTTGGACCTACCCACAACACCCCTGAGCAGCCAACTGCTGGGACCTATTCAAAGGCCTTTGTGAAGTCCAAGTAATTCATATTGACTGATACTCCCCTATAAAAATCTCCTGGAACTCAGTTGTAAAATTGGATTGACTATTAACTGACATTTCCTTCTGAACATAACCTGTCTGTTGTTAGTCTGTGGATTATCTTCTAGAAAAAACGTCAGACTTTGTCTCATTCTCATTGTCCTTCACTTAGCTTTGTCAGCCATTGCTGTAAGGCTAACACATCTCTAGTTCCTTCAACTTTTCTGATTCTCCTTGTATGATGCTATCACTTTTACAGTCTTTCTGTCCTCTGTACCTCTGTGTTGGTCAGTAATCAGGTTCCACTAGCATGCTAACCATATTCCTGACAGTTTTGGGAGGTAGACCATGAAGACAGAAAGTTTCATCTCCACTCCTCCCTCTCTGTCCATTGCTATACCCACTTGGTTCTAAGTCACCATGGCTGAAACCCTCCCCTTGTATTCCTTCATGAAGGTGGATGCATAGTGTTCATTGTCAACATCTATGCCTTTTGTCTCAGTCATCTGTGATCTCCCTCTCTACTTTTTTAGCCTGACCAGGTGTATCTCTACCTTCTCCCATTTAATGTGCACTTTTAAAAGCCAGTGATGTCGCTCTAGACCAATTCTTCCATCTTTCTTTTAAGTTACACCTTCAGTACCGCCACCTACTTTGTTGCCGTTCTACTTGGTTCCTTGTACTCAGCATCTTTCAACATTCTATCCCTTTTCTTACACCTCTTTTATGTCACACATTTTGTCCTGTTTGGTACTAATCTCTCAGTCCTATGTAGCTGTACTGTCTTTCTCCATTGTTTTCTTTTTTGTGTGTGTAATTTTTGTCTTTAACTGTTAGTACATCCCTGACCAACTACTATGGCTTGCTTACTCCTTCTGTTTATAACTGGTCTTCTAACTCATCTCTTCACCTGTTTTACTAGCTCAGCATCATCCCCTATCCTCACCATCATTATTGTGTTATTAACCTTCTCCTATACATGGAACAACACAATAGCACAATCAGTGTTGGGTAATGACACTTTTAATTAGACATCCCTGTCCCTTTCCACCTTGGTTTGAGCCACATATAGAATCCCATCCTTTCTGGCACAATTCACTCTAAGATTTCCATCTTCTCCATCCCCTTCCCTACACTGAGGTCAAAAACTTCCCATTTGCTCTGGAAGATTCAAACCCCTCATGTGTATAATGGTCTTCCTCCTACCCCATTACCTTTATTTTTCCTGTTTGTTCTGGAAGTTTCCAACCCCTCATGTGCATAATGGTCTTCCTCCTACCCCATGTATAATGGTTTTCCTCTTACCTCCACTATCTTTATCTTCCCTCTAGTCTCTTATCCTTCTCTCCTGACATGTCTGAGGGAAGATAAACTATAGCAGCTGGCCAGCACTCCCCTCCCCTTCATCTCCTTTACTTCCTGTACCATGCTATTATCCATGCTATCTGCAGCCCCTCCCTGTTTCTACCACCCCAACCCTCCTCATGGTTTTATCTGGTTGCTTTCCTTCCTATGTGCACATAAACCCCCTCAAATCCCTCCTGTTTTCTCCCTGTACCCCCATCCACTGTTTTGTTGATGCTACAGTCTCTCTCCACTGTTCTGACGTTCCTACAAGTCTCTCTGTGCAGTTATGCCCTTCCCAGAGTCTCGCTCCACTGCACTGTCATTGTTTGTACTGCATCACTCTCATATGCCTTATTACCCTTCTCTGTCTCCGTTCCTCTTGCTTTCCTGGTGGTACTGAATCTTGTCAGTTTACTTCTGGCTTTCCATCTGTTTTATCACTTGTCACTGCTTTTAGGTTCACAGGTTCATAGGAGAATACTAGGCTAACTGCCCTGAAGAGCCATTTTAAGCCTAGCCTATAACCTCATATTAGAATTGAACCCTGTACCTTTTGTCTATGAGGTGATGACCTTAACCATTATGCCAAACTCACCCTTTAGTATCTTTCTCTCCACCGTGCTCTTTTTCTCTTGTCCTCTTATTCAGGGTTGCAACACCCACTTTCTTCACCCATATTTTTCTGTGCTGAACCTTTTAATTGAATTCTTCTGGCAACCATTGTCTATGCCCTCCTTTCCTCTGTCTTTCGCCCCATCTATTTCCCACCCCATCCTGATTATTTGGACTTCTATTGCTTCCACCTGTTCCATACCACTCTGCCCTTTGTTGTGTGGCTAGCCAGTCTTCTACCATCTCCAGCTACATTCTTTTCCCATGATCCTCTCCATTCTGCTGTGCAACACACATCTGCCATCCTAAAGCTTCCTTAGCCAAACTACTACTACTTATTCTGAGTACGTCTCAAATCTCACATTCCTTTGGTCCAACGTGCACTGCTCTTTTCACGCTATCCCATTCTTGGACCTTTATTGTAATTATAATAATTATTATTATTATTATTCATTTACTTGTTGACTTCCATTTCTTTACTAGGTTATTCCAGCTGTGCTGAAACAGCCACTTTTCAGCAGAAATATGGCAAGAAAACTTAGCATATTAATAAGAACGGTGTTTAAACAGAGTGCAATGGTTTAAGCAGCAGGTACAAAGGGTGCCGCGCATGCTACATAAACACATCTACAATGAAGTTTGAAAACAGCAATCTGCATACATTATGTAACAGTTGCGAAATTATATGTATGTCATACACGTGGGGTGTGACTGGACAGAACTTACTTTTTTTCCCTCTTTTTGTTGCATTCTGAAAGAATATACATGCATGAATAATGAAACCTTGTTTTGAGAAAGTGAATTAGTACCAAGATAGTTGATATGAGAGGTTTGGGGTTAAAAGAAGAAAGTTTGTGAGTGTAGTTAAATATGGTAAAGGGTTAGGGATATGAATGCTTCCTGTATTTTGTTTATGTTGAAATACAAGCAGTAGTGTAGATTGTTTGTTGTTAGGAGTGGTTATAGTGTTATCCTGTTCCCACACAAGAGTTCTCAATTGTTGTTATTAGTTTTCTTTTAATTTGTGTATAAATAGATTGTGGTTGGGTGACAATTGTAATAATTTATTACAGAAATCAGGTCTTAATACCTCAAGTGTTGCCATTTACCTTGTAAGGATATGCCTCTTTATCAGCATATGGATTGAAGTAGCACAGATTTGGGGGGGGGGGGGCACAAACTCAGGAAATGACAGTTTGAGATTAGTCTCTTCCACATCCACTGGAAAGTAGATTATGAAATAAGTAACACTTGGTGAACTTAAAACTGATAAATACGTGAAGGAATCGTTCTGTTGTATCCTTTCAATCTGAGTAAGTGGCTTTCATTGTTAGTTTTACCACTCCTGGCACTAAACACCACGATAGAACAGCAGTTTATCTGAAGATGAGAAAATATTAAATCCAGCAAAAAGAAAAAAAAATAGGTAGTTCTTAGAAACCCCATCTCAGTCATCAAGGTGCAAACTATATTCACAGAGGCACATATTCTCCTGCTGGCTGGGATGGGACTATTCTAATATAATTGAATGTTCTAATTGTTTCTGTTGCCCTTTGCTTTAAAGTGTATGGGGCTTGTAGCAGAAACAAGTAAAACATTCAACAGCCTACGTGCTTGGCAGATATTGATTTACTTAGTAAACAGTCAGTGTCAATTGCATCATGTAAGCAGTGGGGAACAGACTAGTGTTTTTATTTTCAAGTACAGAACAGTGAGGACAAATAAACCGATTAAACTTCCTTGGAGTGGATCTCTTTTGACCTTACATTCATAAATTTTCTTACCATCTCTCTGCTCTTACAATACCCCGTATTCTCTTGCTCTGATTCACCATGGTCCTGCCTCTATCTCTAGGAATAAGTGTTAACTTTATTGCCTTCGTATAATGTTACAGTTTAGTAGAGTTTTCTGTTTTCTTTCCTTTCAGGTCCCGTGGTCACTAGATTTATCCTTGACTATGATACTGCAGGAGCTCTGCCACAAGGCTCACCTCTGTGAAAGTTTTCACTAACAATGTTGTTACTGTACAGTGTAAGCAGATTTAACAGGAAGAGCCCTGCTGTCTTTTAACTTTAACTAGTCAGATACATGCCTAGTCTGTGCGGAAAAGTGACTGTGACACTTCCCCAAAGGACTAGTCCTTGCACTCTACGGACAACATACTAAGCTGGCCACTGTCCTGTCACCTGACCAATAGATTACACTGTATATGCCAGTTGCTTAGTCTGCTTAACTTCCTGGTTTCTGCATTTAGCGAACTAAAGAAAATGTGCCTACTTTGTGCCTTCTTGTTAATTGCTCTTTACCAGTCATAAAATGATTGCTGTCTGTAATAACTGACCTGAGGGTAGGAAGCCAGCTACAATTGGATTTGCTTTTCTCCCCTTCCATACACATGCACAAAGCACATGCAGCAGCTGGAGAGACCACAGAGGTTCCTCACTCAGAGAATCCAGGGCCTCAAACATCTACCTTACACAGATAGGCTAAAAGCCCTGTCCCTCTACTGAGTCTCCTACAAACTCCTCAGAGGTGACCTCTGTCTGGCATACAAAGGAATCTCAGACCCCGCCCTGATGGGACTGTTGCATATCTGCAAGTCAAGCTCCAATCGAGTAACCCACACGTGCGACCTCAACCTGGTCTGTGATATCAATAGGACTTGTTGGCCGGAAAGATTTGTGCCCCAGACACTCCCCCTTTTGTGGAATAGTCTCTATCTCCACGTAAAGCAGAGTACCTCATTAAACCTTTTTAAGTGCAACCTGGATAACTGGATGGGGAACAGAAAATACACCCCTGGGATTCCACCCATGTCCCTGCTGGACAGTGGCATAGGGTGCTGACTTGTCGGAACATGGGCTAAATTCTTGGCTAGGCTTGTAAGGGCTTCAGAGCCAACAGCCTAGTAACCTCCTGTGATCCTACCCCTAATTGACACCCACCCAGTCTTACTCTACCATTATACCTCCTACATACACATTTCACCTGTGACAGCCATCCCCTAACTCTCCCAAACAACTTTATTACTATCATACAAGCACTCCTCTTTCTATGTTCCTGTTTCTCAACTTCCACCTAACATTTAGCATCATTCCCAACAGCCTTTCTCCTGCACTCATACTGCTTTGTAATATATTCTATCCATTCACACTCTGACACCCTCCCCAACAGTACCTATCTAGTCTACATTTCAGCTTCTACGTTGCTCAAATAAACCTTCACTACTTCCTATATGAACTGTACCCTCATACTTTATCCTTTCAAACCCCTCTATTTCTTAGATTTCAGAAACATAGCAGACAATACCAGGACAATCTAACGCTCTTTCTTTATAGAAAATACTTCCTTCCTACATACCGTCTACCAGGTTTCAGACTCCACCTCCACTAAATACTCTACAGCCCTGCAACGTCTTGATTGCAACTTCCCCACTGACTGTCATCAATAAAATACCGATCCCTTTACTTAAGCTACTCCTCAGCTTATCCTCAATTCTTCTTCTACTGGGCCATCTCTCATCCTACCATGACTTAATAATAGCTCTCAGCTTCTCTCTAACTCTGTCTCAACCACCTATTCATGCTTCCTCCCTACACTTTCCAGACATCGCACCAAAACTATTTAATGACACCCCTCACCTTCAATCCAAATATAAACTAATTAACTCCATTTCAACTCAAATCAAAATAAAATCATTTGGAAAAATACCCTCCAAAAACAAGAAAGAATAATACCGCAGTATACTAAAATCCTCATAGGAGGAGATATTCACTCTAATCCTGGCCCCACCTGTCAATAGGAGGAGACATTCACTCTAATCCTGGCCCCACCTGTCAATGGGAAGAGACATTCACTCTAATCCTGGCCCCACCTGTCAATAGGAGGAGACATTCACTCTAATCCTGGCCCCACCTGTCAATAGGAGGAGACATTCACTCTAATCCTGGCCCCACCTGTCAATAGGAGGAGACATTTACTCTAATCCTGGCCCCACCTGTCAATAGGAAGAGACATTCACTCTAATCCTGGCCCCACCTGTCAATAGGAGGAGACATTCACTCTAATCCTGGCCCCACCTGTCAAAGGAGAAGACATTCACTCTAATCCTGGCCCCACCTGTCAATAGGAGGAGACATTCACTCTAATCCTGGCCCAACCTGTCAATAGGAGGAGACATTCACTCTAATCCTGGCCCCATGTGTCACAACCAACATCAAGATGATTCCCTACTTCATATTACATTAAACCCACAGCGGCCAGATCTCCACCCCCACTAATTTAACTGTTGCTGCTATAAATATTAGAAGAATAAGAAATAAAACTACTGAACTTTTTGCCTGGGTTACCCAGCACAAGCATGATATTCCTGCTGTAACTGAAACTTGGCTTAAACCCAGCATAAACAACTCTGAAATTACACTTCTGCTTATAATATCAACCATAATGACCATGTAAAGAGGAAAGGCGGTGGTACTGCTTTAATATTTCCCAACAACTACCACGTTTCCCCTTACAACAAACCAACACCAAAATTCAGTTCAGCAGCGATTCTTATTACTTTCCTGGAACTTAGCAATTATAAACAAATAATCATTATTGACCTTTCCATCCCTCCTGGCGACAATACAGTTATACGTGAAGATGTACTGCATTCAATAACCATAACAATTCCAGAAGATAAAATAGCACTAGGTGAGGTCAGCATCACTTAGATAAATATAACCTGTAACTCTCCTGCATCGAACATGAACTTATACAGTTTCACACAATTAATTAATTGCCCAAACATTATAGCAAGACATCAAATTCCTTATTAGATTAGATCCTAGTATCAGACCCTACAACATTGACCACCACAGGTACAATCTCAGACTCTGGTCAGTAACCATTTCTCAGTCTATACAACCAGACATCTGGCATACCCACTTAAACCGCATGTTTACAAAACAGCATGCAATCTGTCGAAGTTTAACCCAAAAATATTCATTACTACCCTATCATCTATTCACTGTAGCTTCCTAAAAATCTTCCCCTTAGATGGTATTGTAAATGAATTCAGTGCAGCTTTCCTAAATATCCTAAATAGCCTTGCACCTCCTAGAAAGAAGAGACTAAAAACAAATAATGCAATTTGGATATACAAAAATAGAAAATGCTAATAAAGGATAGAAAAAGCATGGAAAGAGTGTCAACAATATAAAATACCACAACCACTTCAACTTCAGAATGCTTCACAACTATAGTGAAAAGCAATTAAATGAAGACAAACAATATATTATAACAACATTCAGAACAATGAAAAAAATGCAAGCCTAAAAATTCTGGTAAGCTATTAAATAAAACTTTCATTCCAGCCAGAAAGTCAGCCCTGACCCATTTCCCAGTACCACTTGAAGCTGCAAAGTAATTCAACTCTTATTTTATAGATAGTATACCATCCATAGCCAAGGATTCTGCAACATCAAATCCCAACCGTACCCAGCAGCTACGTTTCACCACATCTGCTTTCACTTTCAAACCCGTGTCCATATCCTATATAAAATTATTCTTAAAAATAACTCAAACCATGCTGTGCTTCAGCTGATGACATTCCAAGCAATTACCTTAAAATAGCAGCCAACAGCATTGCCTATCCTATCTCAGTTCTTATAAATAGGTCAGTCCAGGAATCCCACATTCCCTCTGTCTGGAAAAAAATCACACACTACTCCTTTACACGAAGGGAGAATTGATATTGACACTTTCAATTTCATAAACATTTCTTTCCCAAGGGTCCCAGTTATGTTTGGGATCCCTAAAATCCATAAAAACTTAAGTGACCCACCTATGCGTGCCCTAGTAGACGGGAGATGTTCTATTACCCACCCTTGTGCAAGAGTAGTGGACTCTATTATTTCAAAATACCTTGGCTTGATTCCTCAAATCTGCAAAGACTCTTGGTCTTTTTTGAAGTCTATTAATGACATCCCATTCGACCCGGCCCTTAATTTTTTAACCATTGATGTGGTTGATCTCTACACCTCTATCCCACACCAAGAGGCGGTCGAATGGGTGGAATTAATGCTTCTGAGCTTAAATGCCCCTAAAGATGAGATTGCTGTAGTTACATTGCTTTTAGACATTATTTTGTCTTCTAATTTTTTCATCTTTAACAATTGTTACTACATACAGAAGAGAGGTATCGCCATGGGTTCCCCTTGTGGCGGTAGTGTGTCAAATCTTGTTGTTGCTTATTGGGAGAAGATTTTTCTTTTAAATAATCCCAGGTTTAAAAATATTATTAAGTTTTACACACGTTTTCTAGACGATGTATTTTTACTTATTTTGGGAGGGGAAGACGTTTGCTCTGACCTGATTGATCACATGAATACTTCTTCTACATTCTTAAAATTTACGCATAAATTTTCGCCTAATGAAATTGACTACCTTGATGTCAAACTGACTAAAGACCTTGATAACAAAGCATTTTTGTCTACAATTTTCAGGAAGCAAACCTATTGTAATAGTTTCCTGCACTTTTCCAGTAGTCACCCCTGGAAACAAAAGAAATCAATAATTAAAGGGCAATTGGTTAGAGCTGCCCGTATGTACAGCACAAATATGGCTTTTGAATTTGAGTGTTCCAATTTGAAAGATATGTTTTCCAATAGGGGTTATCCCATCGATTTATTAGATAACCTTGTGGAAGAAGTTAAATTTAAAAGAGACAATGGGTTTTATAAACCTATTCTATCGAATAACAAACAAACCAATGTTGCTACCTATGGCTGTTTGTCTGATTCTTCTTCTCCCTTAGAACTAGCACTTTTCCAACATGATATTGTTGACACTTTGGTAATGCATCAAGCACCCAAATGTGACTATAAGACGAGTTTGATCATTACTTATAACAAGCACGTCAATGATATATGTTCCATTGTTAAGAAAAATTGGCACTTTATTCAAAATAGTGTCCCTTTATCCAACATTTTGGGTTCATACCCTTCTTTTGTTTTTAGGAGGGGTAGTAATTTAAAAGAACTTTTACAAACTGTGGACGTTCCACAGTCCTTATCAAGACAAACTGGGTCATTTAGTTGTGGCTCTTGTAATTGGTGTAGCCTTTTAAAAGTGGGGGGCTCATTTACTATTAAAGGCAAGAAGTATTTTATCAAACACAAAATCAACTGTTTAACAAAATCAGTGATTTATGTCGCTTTGTGCGACTGCTGCCAAGCATTTTATGTTGGTAAAACGGACCGTAGATTACGGGACCGTGTTTACCAACATAATTATGCTATTAAGAACAAAAAGAGCGACAATGCCCTTTCCAAACATGTTTTAAATCATGTAGGACATAGCTTCCATTTTATGGGAATTGATCTTGTTAAGGTAGGCATCAGAGGGGGCCCTCAACCCCTTCTTCTTGAAATAAAAGAATTGGAATGGCAACTTCTTTTGGATGCTTTTTCCACCCCAGGGCTGAATGAAGCCTATAATATTTCTGTTATTTTAAAATATAAAAGTTACCTGAGGTAGTATTAAGTGGTTTGTGTATATATATAGTGGTGTGTGACATTTATTTTTTTAGTGATGTGGAATCAGGCACTTCTTAAAAATTACTTTTATTTTTTTAATTTATGATGGCATGGTTGTTATGTTTTAATATAAATAATATTAAAAAACATTTTAAATATTGTTTTTTAGTGTTATAATAGAAACACGTATATGTTGAGGCTTAGTTTCAGATTTTAAACTGTGCATATAAACTTTACTAATATACAAATTTTTGTCCTTTAAAAATATTAACTACTTATGTCGGTAGTTAAGGAAATGACATCACAGTATGTGGCTAATGTTTTAAATTGAGCCATTTGGCGCCTTTTTCTTGTCTGATGAAGCTTCTATGTTTGTAGAGGCAAAAACGGAGTTTCATTAAAGTACGTTTACGTGGATTTTCTGATTCCAGGTGTTTTTATACTCGTACCTTGTTGTATACCAGTGTCTGTTTTTTTGTTTTTTATCCTTTACACAAAGGAGGAAATTCAACAGACATTACTAACGTTAGACTTATAGCAATCTTGCCTCTTTCTCCAAAATACTTGAAAATGTATTCAAAAACAATTACTAAACTATCTCCTGCAGGAAGAACTCCTGTGCACAACACAACATGGCTTCCGTCCTTTCCATAGTACTAACACTGCACTTCTAACCTGTATAGATACTGTCAATAAAGCTAGAGAGAACAGCAAACTAGGTTCCTCCTTATTTCTAGACTTGTCTAAAGCCTTCAACACAGTTTATAACAGCAAACCTCTATTTCAAATTTACTCACTAGGTCTATTTCAGCCTACACTTCTGTGATTCAAAAGCTACTTTTCCAGTACGGATCATTCAATAAAAAGGCACCCCACCCTCTCTCCAGATCTCCCAGTCATCACCAATGTACCACAAGGCTCTATCTTTCATCTTTAACAATCTCACCAACACAACAGGCCTCCCTAATACAATACACAGAGGACTCCACACTCATATGTACATCAGACAACCTGGCAGTTCTCAAAAAAAAAAAATTTACTCAGGAAGCTGTAAA
This sequence comes from Protopterus annectens, assembly GCF_019279795.1. Lineage (NCBI taxonomy): Eukaryota > Metazoa > Chordata > Ceratodontiformes > Protopteridae > Protopterus > Protopterus annectens. The sequence goes on from NC_056746.1 coordinate 1,372,881,958, forward strand.
CAGCCACTAAAAAGTGTCATTGTAACTTACAGTCTTCTTCTTTCGGCTTTTTCCCGGTTAGGGGTCACCACAGCGGATCACCTTGTCTGCACATTGAATGGCAGTGGAGTTTTACGGTGTCGAGTTGCCAGCCCGGCGCCCAACCTTCCACAGAAGGCACACTCACACAGACACCTAGGACCAATTTAGAGTGTCCAATCCACCTGCAGCATGTCTTTGGGATGTGGGAGGAAACCGGAGCACCCGGAGGAAACCCACGCGACCACAGGGAGGACATGCAGACTCTGCACAGAAGGCACCCCAGCCGCGGATCGAACCGGAGAACCTCTTGCTGTGAGGCGGCAATGCTAACCACTGCACCACCGTGGCCGCCCTGTCAACAAATGCTCAACCCCCCCCCCCCCAAAAAAAATCTACTTTTTTCCTCAAATCCCTCTCCCATGAAAAAAATAAAATTTTAAATCCTCTCTCTTAATATTACAACCTCTAAAGTCACTTCTCATAGCAAATTATTAGGAATGACAGTGGAAAATCTTAAATTCGATCTGTATATACAAAATTGCACTAAAAAGTCACCAAAAAACAAGGGATGTTTTATAGAGCCAAAAGGTTTCTTACCAATGCAACTAAAACTACACTTGCACTACTTACCTCATCTTCTCACTATTTTAAGTTGCTCCCATCCTCACTAATGCCACTACTCACCTCTAATGCCACTACTTAGCATCTCTCCTCACTACTTTAAGTTGCTCCCATCCTCACTAATGCCACTACTTACCTTCTCTCCTCACTACTTTAAGTTGCTCCCATCCTCACTAATGTCAGTACTTACCTCGTCTCCTCACTACTTTAAGTTGCTCCCATCCTCGCTAATGCCAGTACTTACCTCGTCTCCTCACTACTTTAAGTTGCTCCCATCCTCGCTAATGCCAGTACTTACCTCGTCTCCTCACTACTTTAAGTTGCTCCCATCCTCGCTAATGCCACTACTTACCTCATCTCCTCACTACTTTAAGTTGCTCCCATCCTTACTAATGCTACTACTTACCTTCTCTCCTCACTATGTTGCTCCCACCCAATGCCACTACTTACCTAATCCCCTCACTACTTTAAGTTGCTCCCATCCTCACTAATGCCACTACTTCCCTCCTCTCCTCACTACCTTAAGTTGCTCCCATCCCCACTAATGCCACTACTTACCTCATCTCCTCACTACTTTAAGTTGCTCCCATCCTCACTAATGCCACTACTTACCTTCTCTCCTCACTACTTTAAGTTGCTCCCATCCTCACTAATGCCACTACTTACCTTCTCTCCTCACTAAGTTGCTCCTATCCCCACTAATGTCACTACTTACCTAATTTCCTCACTATTTTAAGTTGCTCCCATCCTTACTAATGCTACTACTTACCTTCTCTCCTCACTAAGTTGCTCCCATCCCCACTAATGTCACTACTTACCTCCTCTCCTCACTACCTTAAGTTGCTCCCATCCTCACTAATGCCACTACTTAGCGTCTCTCCTCACTACTTTAAGTTGCTCCCATCCCCACTAATGTCACTACTTACCTCCTCTCCTCACTACCTTAAGTTGCTCCCATCCTCACTAATGCCACTACTTAGCGTCTCTCCTCACTACTTTAAGTTGCTCCCATCCCCACTAATGCCACTACTTACCTCCTCTCCTCACTACCTTAAGTTGCTCCCATCCTCACTAATGCCACTACTTAGCGTCTCTCCTCACTACTTTAAGTTGCTCCCATCCTTGCTAATGCTACTACTTACCTCATCTCCTGACTGCTTTAAGTTGCTCCCATCCTCACTAATGCCACTACTTACCTCCTGTCCTCACTACTTTAAGTTGCTTCCATCCTCACTAACCTCCATGCATCACAAGAAGCAAAACTGGTACAATAATATAATAAAGTATCTAAATTTTCAGCAAATACCCCTTTCAGAACACACCACTGTATTGCACTAAAAAAACTGAATTGGTTAAGACTACCCCATCAACTAATATCTACACAGCTTCTTACCACCTATAAATTATCCAGCAGCTATTTGCTTGTCCAAAACTTAATACCATGCTACACAACTATGTTCCCACTTGATTATTACAGTCCAGTGACCAAAAACTGTTCTCTGTCCACAAATCTATCAACTCTGATAAGCATTGTCTGTACTCGTACCATGTTGCTACCCACTCTCCAGTCCTTTAAAGCTATTCTAAAAGACTTCCTAGCCAAAATCTGTCTCTGTTCTTGCTCAAACCCAGGATAAACTACATCCCTAGATATAAAAAAGTACCTGTTCATACCTTACACCTCCTCCTTCTTCAGTCACTTCCCTACTTCTGTCAGGTTCTCTCCCCTGGCTCTCTTTCTAAATATGCCATAGTTCCATTTTTTCTCCAACATCATGTTGCAATTCCTGTTTGTATTATACTAACTTATCTTTAATTTCATTGTCACATAAGTTGTATCTATTCTTAACCGATGTTTTCATCTTATGTCTGATTTGGTATAATTATTTAAACTGTAGACGCTTTTTGTATTTTTTAAGATTGTAAAATTATTGTTCTTAAAATGTTTTTGTAATACTTTGGAGCCTTTCTCCCTCTGCATCTGCTGAAAATGGGCACCTACCCATTTGGATGTTTTCAGTAAGTAAATAATAAAATAAATAAATAGTACCATGACAGGCAGGCTACTTTAATGAAATGAAACATAATCAGACGACAGAGAGCTAAGAGTCGAATGCTAGGTGATTTGTAAGGGATCAGGCCTTTTCATTCCCATTGTAAGTGACAACATGCAGGCTCTAGAAAGAATTTTGCATTTCTTCATGTTTTTACAAAAGTCGATTAACAAAAGTTGCAGAAAGAATGAAGACAGCCTTTGGAAATCTGAGCTATAATTAAAGTTGTAGTGACTTAGATTTAGTGCTAACAAGCTTCATCCTTAGGTTCTGCATTTGAGTTCTTCAATCTCTGCTCTAAAGCTCTATGATTCTGAGCAAGTCACTTACCTAGACAATGCACCTGGGTCACCCTTGTAAAGTGAAGCGTGTATCTAAGTGGGCTTACCCAATTAAGAAATGAGCAAAAAAAAACATTAGGCCATTAGCCTAGCACACATCTATGAATCTATGAACCTATGATCAGTAAAACTTAGTATGCTTCTTACTAAGACCCACAGTATTAGAAACAAGCCTATTCTGGAAAAAGAAAGTATTGCTATTGTGCTTTGCTGGTAGTTGGATGGTTACTCTTCAGATTCTGACACTTACAACGTACATCCTAAAACAAATCCATTTCAACAGGATGAATGGTGGCATTGTTTATAAGAAAGGATATTACACATACCAGAAATATTCTGATGAGTCAAATATCTTGCATCACTTAATTCATACACCAGGTACATGTAATGCCATAATGTTGACCTCACCCCCTTTGTAGACTAGTGATGTGCTATTTTTGAACAATTTGCAATCAAGTACCTTTAAAAGTAGTTTATAGAAGACCTAAGCCTGTCAAGAACAAGAGAACAAGAGTGGCAATTATTTATAATATCTGCAAAACAGGAGGATGGGCTCTTTTTTTTTCATTTGGCTCATGCAGAATAATTTGAATCTGCTGGTTATTTCTCCAGCCAGACACCCATATCTACTGTCCAGTGGACATATATTAAATGGTTTCCTGCTAGTAGAATGAACCCCACATTCTCAAGTGCAGAATGCCACATCCAAAGCGTCACGTTTAGTAACTGCAAGGTGCCAGAGTTTTGTGATGCTTCGGGTATACAGAATTCTTTGTTATTCCAAGTGTGTGTGTGTGTGTGTGTGTGTGTGTGTGTGTGTGTGTGTGTGTGTGTGTATGTACATCTTTAAATTTCTAGTCTCCCACCAGGACACAAGTGCTTCCAGCAATTACATTCTGCTAGCCGAGCACACTCAAGCAAATCTGCAGTCTGCGGCTACCACTCCATCTATACAGTATAAGAAGGAATCAGTATTGCAAACTAAACAAGGATATACATTTTGAGCCTCAAGAGCAGGAGCACAGTCAAGCAAATCTGCAGTCTGCGGCTACCACTCCATCTATACAGTATAAGAAGGAATCAGTATTGCAAACTAAACAAGGATATACATTTTGAGCCTCAAGAGCAGGAGCACACTCAAGCAAATCTGCAGTCTGCGGCTACCACTCCATCTATACAGTATAAGAAGGAATCAGTATTGCAAACTAAACAAGGATATACATTTTGAGCCTCAAGAGCAGGAGCACACTCAAGCAAATCTGCAGTCTGCGGCTACCACTCCATCTATACAGTATAAGAAGGAATCAGTATTGCAAACTAAACAAGGATATACATTTTGAGCCTCAAGAGCAGGGTCAGTCCACCCAGACATTCTACTTGTATATTTTATGAGAGTGAAGCTATTACATTAGCAGTATTTTTAGTAGTTCTCAGCTTGCTAATAAAACTGACTGTTGTAGCCTTGTGTCCCCCCCCCCCAGCTAGTACAGTAATCCTAACTGTCCAATAGACAGTATACATTTAATTTACATCCCTGTGACTAAATTAACCATCAAGCAGCCCTCTCAGTGCTTTCTGCCTTAGTTTGTATCACTTGGAGGCCCACCTGTTTATTTGCACCCCTATACATTCCCCTTCATTGCTAATGTATCTCCCTACTCTAATCTGTGCATAAACTGGTTACTAATCAGCAAGTCAATGTGAAGACACACTCCCAACCTTAATAAACTTTGCTGTCTCTTCTCTCCTTCACTTTACAGGTAGTTTGAATTATTACTTACCCCCTCTGAGGCCTTCACTGATTTCCACTGATTGCCTCTCTGGTTTCTTTGCATTCCACCTGGTTTACACCCCTTGTGCTATCTCCCTCCCCAATACAAAGTCTATATTAGAATCCTGCTGAGCATGGAGCCATCTTTAAATTTCTAGTCTCCCACCAGGACACAAGTGCTTCCAGCAATTACATTCTGCTAGCCGGTAAGCCATTAGACCTCAGGAATTTGTTTTAAAAGTGTTCAGATTTGTAAAGTAATACTTACTTTTTTCTCTTGCCTTTGTTGGCTCTGGCTCTGCCCGCTCCGTTAAGCCCTGCTAACGCTCGGGCTCTCTCCGCACCCCTGCCCCTATCCCCTCCCTACCCCACTACCTCTACATTTATAGTAATCATAGCCACACCCACAGCTCACCCTCACATCACCTCCACCAATCACAGCTCCTCAAGTCATATCACATTAAACCACACCAACTTGCTCCACACAAAATACTCCCAATCACTCTCATTCCCACTAGGCATTTTTAGCATCACCCACACTACTTCCCCATCCACATATAGTACAACCCTATAATTCCTATTCAGACCCCCCCACCTAGAAACAACATAAACTTTATAACCATGACTATCACACAACTAAATCTAGTCTGTCTTCTCATAATTCTTTACAACACCACAAGTTATCACTCTAGCAATATCCCTAAACTTAGTAGCACAACACTGCATTATGCACTCTCATACACAGACACCACACATTATAATAATATCTGCCCACACTTATTCAAGAACTACATAACGGACCAATTCAGAACTAAACACATATGCTCTCATTCCTACTCCAAAAAACACAATACTTTCTCACACTCCTCACCAAACTCCAACATCTGTATAACCATTTTAACTCCAGGCTCACCATAAGTGGGGATATCCACCTCAACCCAGGCCCAAATCCATCCTGTCCAACACAAACTGCTCAAACACAAATGTCAGAACATAACACCACCACTTTCTTCATCCCTGGGCAAATCAACAACAGCAGCAAAACCAACCATCTTTTAATGCTAAATATTAATATTAGAAGTATCAAAAATAAAATACCTGAACTCCAGGCCACAATAGGACACTACTCCCCAGACATAGTTGCTTTAACAGAAACCTGGCTAAATAAAAACATAGCTAACTCAGAAGTTCTCCCTACTGGCTACAATATCATTAGACAAGACAGACCACTTCGTAAAGGGGGTGGAACTGCCTTACTCTACAAGTCCAACTTAACTGTCCGTCAATTACCAAACTCCTACCCCTCCCCCAATAATTGGGACATACTTATCTCACAACTTTAACTTCACCCTAAAAGGTCATCACCACAATTGTGATCTATATTCCACCTGGTAATACACCTGCTAGCCTTGAAGACTTCTTATCCTGGTGTTCTTCCACATACTCACAAGAAACCCTTATTCTGGGGGACTTCAACCTAGATTGGTTCACCTGTATATCAGAACCACCAAGTAATCTAATAAATCTCCATGGCTACCAGCAGCTAGTCCAAATTCCAACTAGGTGTGATAAAAAATCTAAAAGGGAATCCATCCTTGATCTGGGTCCTAACTAGCAACCCCACATTGTACCCTCACACAGGCAGTCTCCCAGACACCTTAAGTGACCACAACATAATATACTTTATACGTAGTAGAACAAGCATATGCAAAACCACTAACTATATATCCACTAGAAACACAAAAAAATTCTCTCCTGAGGTCCTCAACACTTTACTGTGTAACTGTGACTGGACCCCCCTAAAAACCCTCCCACTTGACCAGGCTGTAGCATATTTCAACAAAACATTTCTACAACACCTAGACACTGTCGCTCCATTGCGCAAAATCAAGGTTAGAACCTCTACAAACCCCTGGCTCAGTAAAGAAACCAAACAAATCCTCAAGTCCAGGGACACTGCCTGGCTTTACTATCAAAAAAAAAAAAAACAAAGAAACACAAAGCCTAGCTAAGTACCAAGAACTGCGCAACCGTGCAAAAAAATGCATTAGGCTGGACAAAAAATCCTACTATACAACATTACAAACTAAATACCAACACAACCCGCAAAAATTTTGGCAAAATGTAAACCAGCTACTAAAATCCACCCAAAAGGCTACCCCCAAACCAACCACCCCTGACACTAAAGTTCCCATCGAAACACAATTCAACTCCCACTTTGTGAACTCAATTCTATCCTTAGTATCACAGGTCTGTTCCTTCCTCACTACCCCCCCAACACAAATAACACTAATACAAGCTTTACCCTCAAAACAGTTTCCACCACTTCAGTCAAAAGCATGCTCTCCAAACTAAAAACCTCATCAACAGCCGACTTACTCCCCAGCTATTTCTTGAAACTCACAGCAGATGCTATTGCTATCCCAGTCTCCACTCTTATAAACAGATCAATTGTTGAAAACTATGTGCCCAAACTCTGGAAAATATCCTATGTTACACCCATAAATAAAGGCGGGACCTCCACTGAACTTAATAACTACAGACCCATTGCTTTACTCTCCCCCCTGGCCAAAATCCTAGAAAAATGCATCCATACCTAGATGCTAAACTATCTCCTAGACTGCAACATCCTGTCACCTACTCAGCATGGTTTCAGACCTGCCCATAGTACCACTACAGCTCTCCTCTGCTTCACAGACACAGTAAACTGTCTCAAAAATGAAGGCCTGCAAGTGTCAACTCTTTTTTGGATATGTCCAAAGCATTTGACACAGTCTCACACCAAATCCTGCTAAACAAACTAAACCAATATCATCTATCTAATTCCACTCTTACCTGGTTCCAAAGCTACTTAACTGACAGGTACCAAGCTGTGAAATGGGAAAATTCTCTCTCTCCTCAGCTGCCCATAACTATAGGAGTCCCACAGGGTTCTATCTTAGGACCACTACTATTCACAGTCTTCACAAATGACCTCCACACCTCCACACAGCATGCATCTATAATTCAGTATGCAGATGACACTACCTTAGTCTGTGCTGCACAAAACATTCCCACCCTCCTGCAAACAACTCAACTAGCATTCTCTGACGTTGAAAACTACCTTACCAAAGCCCAACTTATCCTCAATCCAAAGAAAACTCAGCTTATGATTATAACCAGTTCTAACAAAAACACTAACAGTCAATTCACTATCTACTCCACAAATGCTACTCCAATTGCTCCAGTGGCACAGGCTAAGCTATTGGGAATAACCATAGACTCCCACCTAAAATTTGATAGTCATCTGAACTTAACTATTAAAAAAGTACATGCCAAACTGGGGTCACTCTACCGTATCAAACCATTTCTTACCAACAACACAAGATCAGCCATTGCTCGCTCCCAACTTCTATCCACCCTACTCTATGCATCTCCCATTCTAACTAATCTCAACAAAACTGAACTAAGTAAAATGGAAACCTGCTATAACAGAATTGCCCGTTTTGCTGCAAATTGCTCATATAGAACTCATCACTGTACTGCTTTGAGACAGCTCCACTGGCTTGAACTGCCCAACCTCCTAACCTACAATCAGCTCTGCCTCTGTCATTCTATCTATTACTTCCCCAATAAGTGTCCTGCCCTCAAAAACCTAGTACAACATCACTCAGCCAAAAAGCCTCTTAGATCATCAAGAAAACTACTACTAGAGTCACCAACAGCTACAATAGCTTTGGAGATGCACTATATAGTAGTTCAGTGGCTAAAAAAATGGAGCTCTGTCCCTACAAGCATTCAAAACACATCATCCAAAGCCTCCTTTAAAGACCTCATCAGGCAACATCTCAAGCAAAGTTGGCAGTGCCGTGATTGCTCCCCAGGCTAGTGAAAGCGGATAACATATGCATACCAAATCTAGAGCAATTTATAATAGTTTTTCAATCTTACTCACAAACACTGGCTAATCTACAATGTATGTACTGTACCTGTGTACTATGTATGTATTCTACCTACATTCCAAAGTTCAGCTGTACACCACAAATCTATTACTTACCTTTATTTTTAAAATTAATATCTTTTTTGATTGTTCTCTCCACTGTAACTGTTTGTTTGTGCCGCATACCACTGTAAAAACATGTCTCTTGTAATTTGTGTGTATACTGATTATGTCTAAATAACTAAATGTGTCTGTAATTTTTCTTTGTGGAGCTTTTCTCCCCGGGCCTCTGCTGAAAAAGGGCCTTTTCGGCTCAGTCAGACACCCCCGGTTAACAAATGTAAAATAAATAATAATAAATAAATATGCATGTCTGTGTAATAGGGCTAGGATTGGGGTTAGGTGTGTGTGTGTGTGTGTGTGTGTGTGTGTGTGTGTGTGTGTGTGTGTGTGTGTGTGTGTGTGTGTGTGTGTGTGTGTGTGTGTGTGTATGTGTGTGTATGTGTGTGTGTACTGTTAGGTTTACCATTAACATTATGATTAGGGTGGGAGTAAGGGTCACAAACTAAGGGTGGTGCAAGGGCAGCGATATGGCTTGAATTCACTGATAGTTGTGCCCATTCTTGACTGGATCAGATGTAGAGCCAAGTACTTACCGCCATAACCTCTCTGAGGAGGAACAACAATGCAAATGTGCAGCTTGTGGAGGGTATTAGGCTCACCGACTCATTTCCTGGTGATTGATTACAACATGAGTGTATAGAAGGCATTATGGACCTCCACAGTGATATGGCTCTCATGTCTCCTCTCCCAGTGGTGTGGTTAGTTAGGCCATTACAAATAAAAGCCCTCATCATTGCTGGGATGAGTTTATAAAACACCCTCATGACTAGTGATCTCAGGTGAAATTCCTGGGTAAGGGTATTAATAGATTGTTTGCTGTTGAAGGAAGCTTGATTATTGGCAGGCATGGGATTAAAATCACATAGAAAATAAATTATTGTATTTTATTTATCCCCCTTGTTCTGTGTCTTAGATCACTGACCATTTCATCATTTACTCTTGTCAGTTCCCTCTTCCTCCTCCTCCTCCCCATCATCACCATCATTTCCTGTGACCCTACAGCCCTTTACATTTGTTTTTAGGATGGCTATATTTATTGTCTGACATTGCAGGACACAAAGGCTTCTCTATGGTAGTCTTATAGTACAATCTATTTCTTATGGTGCTGTTTCAACCCCCTGTTCCACCTTACTCACGTGTTAACCCTAACCATGCTTCTAACCCAACCCTACACATTACCTTATAAAACATCCTTCCTCTAACAGTACCACTACACTAGACACTCAGACACACATCCCATACATTACAGAAAGACAAAACACTACAATTATCCCCTTACCCAGTCCTTGCTTTAACCCTAAGCCATACACACCCACACACCCACTATGACCTCATTTACCATCATTAAACTCACACACCACATGGACAAGCAGCACTCAACATTCCATCAGCTCAGCACTGCTGATTAAAAAAATATGTGAGTACATTGTCACAGAGGACATAACTGCTACCATACCTATAGATACATAGATAGATGCACCTATAAATATAGCGGTAGCTATAGATATAGTTATAGCATTAGATGTAGTCATATGTCACATGTCTCATGTATTCAAATGAGACACTGAGGCTGGGTATGTGTTCAGTCATTTATTGTATATAAACACATCAGGAGTTGTAACTGGAACACATACTTCAAACTTCATAAGCTAACTAACTGACTTGTTACTTCAAACACTCTCACATGTGCATCTCCTTTCATGCCTGCATTCACTCTGGCTGACTATACAAAATGGCACTGATCTTGCACATGCTCACTAACTTATATGCACGTGCTATCTAGCTACAGTGGCTGACCAGGTTCAAGATACACACTGATCTACAGGCATAGATGGTACCATAGTGTGGTGGTTTTCACCAGTTAAAACAGCACAGTACCCATAACTATGTAAATAATATTATAGTGACCAAAGATGTGTACAGAGTAGTATAAATAATGTCTGTGACCTAAAAATCGGTAGATAGAATACTCTTTTCTTTAAATGTAGTCAGTTGTCTTATTCACTTGTATGTGTTACTTTAAGAGGAGGTAGGAGCCTGTCTGTATTAGTAAGAACATTGTTCTTTGAATGAGCATTTAGAGAAAACATAAAAATAGGGCTAACTAAGACAACCCCAGGCAGAGAGTACTTGCCCTTGCTAAAGGGAAATTAGTGCTTAAGCTAGAAGAGAGAGAACCAATCAAAGTGAAGAACAGCCCTTCAAGGAAAAGCTAGAAAACATAAATAGCCCTTCCAGAAAGAATCCAGACAGAGCTACTGTCAGAAAATGTGTCCTGGCAATATAAGACTGAGTTAAAGGTATTTATGTTAGTTAAAACCACTGGCACCTCTGTGTTTCGTAAAAAAATCTACTGCCAATCATTAGCGGACTGGAGTTCTGCTGTGGCGACCCCTTACCGGGAAAAAGCCAAAAGACAAACAAGCATGTTAGTTAAAACCACAAGACCTTATTTTGTCTGGAAGAATCTGCCTTACCTACACTATTGTTACAAATACTAGTGATCTATATAGATACATACAGATGCACACACACACACACACACACACACACACACACACACACACACACACACACACACACACACACACACATCTATCTCCTGCTTGCACACACACACACACACACACACACACACACACACACACACACACACATATATATATATATATATATATATATATATATATACACACACACACACACACACACACACACACACACACACACACACACACACACACACACACACACACACACACACACACACACATGATGATACAACTATCATCAGGCTCATCAGGAATGGTGATGAGTCCGCATACAGATGGGAGGTTGAGCAGTTGGCCCTTTGATGTAGTCAGAATAATCTGAAACTGCACACTCTTAAAACTGTGGAGATGACAGTGGACTTTAGGATGGTACTACAGTATTATCCCCCCTCTTTATATTTAATACCGCTGTGTCAGTTGTGGAATCCTTCAAGTTTTTGAGATCTGTAATCTCCTGGGACTTGAAGTGGGAGACCAGTGTAGGGTCCATCATAAAAAAGGAACAACAGCAAATGTATTTTCTGCGACAGCTGAGGAAGTTCAACCTCCCACAGGAACTGTTGATTCAGTTCTATATAGCAATCATTGAGTCTGTTCTCAGCTCATCCATAACAGTATGGTTTGGTTCTCTGTCTAATCATGACAAAAATAGGTTACATCGAATAGGCAGGTCTGCCAAAAATATCATTGGTGCTAGCTTGCTCTCCATACAGACCTGTACTATTCCAGAGTCATGAAAAGGGCAGAGAAAATCATCACTGACCCTTCACATCCAGGCCACCATCTTTTTGAACTATTACCATCAGCCAGGTGTTACAGATTAATATGCAAAACAAGCAGATATAAGAACATTTTTTTTTCCACAGGCCATCAAGATCGTAAACGGTTAACTCTGCTTATTACGCTGGGGTATTCTTTTTCCCAAGCCATGGATGATTCTGCAGTATTGCTTACATATTAGTAATACTTTTTTCTTTCAGAGTTTATTTCAGTATTTCTTGCACTGAGTTGCACTTTGCACCTTGTATGTATATGTATATTTACTTTTTTGTCTTGTTCTTAATAGTTGCATGTATGTTGTTTGTCTTGTTCTTAATAGTTGTGTATATGCCATTTATGTAATTCATACTTGGAGAGTCACTGAAACCGGAGTCAAATTCCTTGTATGCATGCATACTTGGCCAATAAACGTAATTCTGATTCTGATATACATATACATACACAGAGGAAGGTGAGTAGGTAACCATTTGAAATTTCAGAACCCGCTTTAGCAAGTCTCATAATAGTGAGACTGAATGGCTGAAAAAAAGGCCTTAGATATCGCTAAGTCTGAGATGGACATTTCTCAGAATAATCCTGTTTGTCTAAAGTATGATTTTGGGTATATAAGTTCAGAGGTGTGAAGAATCTGCTCTCTATATCTGTGGGTGCAGTGGGGCTTGCCCACCTACAGAAAAGAAGTTAAAAGGAGAAGAGCAATGTTCGTGTTCGATATTCACGCTTTTCCTGCTTTTTTCATCTTTTTTTTTAGGCATGTCAGTACTCAGCTTTACAAGTGTCAACATTTCAATAGGGAGCCAAGTGGGTAGGCTCTCACGTCTGCATATCTGCCACTGGAAGAAATGTTATGGTGACAAACTAGGAAAAACCCAAATGGCTGCCTGAATTATGGTCTCCCACAATTGGCTGTCACCCCACTAGGAATGAAAGGGCCACTCAGTCCTAACAGGTTTGATGGTTGCCTGGCACTGGGCATTACAAAAAAGGAATTGAAGGCTGCAAAACACTACTCTGTTGGGACATAATTTATTGTGTCTTTAGCTGTCATTTTTTATATAAATGTTTGGAATATCACGGCTCCTACATAAATACAGAGATGTTTTGGGGGCAAAAGAGGTATGTACTGTCTGCTGAGCTGGCAGGCTGTTAAAGCTTTTGCTCTGTACACTGTGAACTGCAGAAGCCATTTGAGTCATAATTATATATCCATCTGATATTATGATTTACGTCCACTCCTCTCCTGTGTTTTTGGACTCCTGCCACCTGTAGCCCATTTATTTCTTTTAACACCGGTGACTTGGTTATGGGAGACAAGGGTGATAGATCTGGGTGACTTTCTAAGCTACTTCTTTGTTGATAAGGGAAGACCATGTTGTTGTGCTCCTCGCTGTTCATGTGGATACCCACTGCACCCCCAGATACTACATGGGCATACTTCTGTATGTGGATACCCACTGCACCCCTGGTTACAACCATTGCACCCGCAGATACTACATGGGCTACTTCTGTATGTGGCTACCCACTACACCCCTGGTTACAAAAACTGCACCCCCGGATATTACATTGGCATACTTCTATGCACAAACTGACTACTAACATTTAATGATTAGAATTTTCTGAACATTTTTTTCATGCATTTGTAGTTATTCCTTAGTATTTATCATGAAATGCTCCTGAAAGAAAAAAGATTCACCTTCTTCCTTGGAATAGCTGTACCTCCCACTCACTTCTCTCTCACTCTAACAGACCCTCCAAATGGAGATAAGGTTACACTTTTTTGTTTCCAAAATATGCTGGATGCAGTAAAATAGTAACTGGTCAAGTGACTCATTATAGGTCACTCACCAGGAGGCTGTCATTGGATTTGGACTTTAGGAATTCTTGGTTCCTATGCCAGCAGTATAATTATTTGATTTTTAGTTTGCTTTCAATTAAAAAAAACAACATAAGCATATAAAAACTTGCTAAGGATGGGTGGGGTGGGAAGGTGTATGTACACAACTCCACAGCTGGAGACAGTCCAGAACATTGTGTATCAGCTGCCAGAGCTACACTTTCCCTGTAGGGTGTGTCACTGGGATTTAGTCTTAAAAATGCCAAGGACGATATGATGAACTTTTCTGTCCTTCGCAGTTCAGAAGGAACAATAAGACTAAGAGGAATACTGTACTGTAGCTCTCTCTCTGTTTCTGAAGTATTTCCAAATGTCATTTTTTTCTCCAGACTTAAGAGCAAACAGAATCTTTTAATCCCTTCACTGACTTTGGCTTGGATAGGTCAGCTAACACGTATTCAAGAACACTCTGGCAGGGCATCTTTTATGCTGGCCATATGCAAAGCATGGCTGATGTACACAGACCTCACGTAGGTCACTAGTACACATGCAAGAAAGAAAAAAACACACTTACATAACGCAGTGCATTGCACCTGTCTCTGGCTTTCCAGTGTTCCAAGTTCTTGCCTTCAAGTTTCAAAACCAGGACATTTTGTTGGAGGGGTTAAGGAATATTCACTCCAAGCTGTCTTTCTTATTTCTTAAATGATCACAAGATTCCCTTAAAACAACTGTACATCACAAGAGACGTTATTCCAGGCATTAACTTAGAGGCTACACAATTGTATCTCAAAGCAGTGGCTTGAGGCATAATAGATATGTTAGTAAAATTCAGTAGAAAATGTAATAAGCTGTGCATGAATTGTATCCTGTTGATCTGGGTTTGATTCTGACATCTTCTCCTTCCATACTGTTTGACTATTAGTATACAAATCATTTTGGACAAAACTACCACATCATTAGTGAATTTAGGCACAAGCCTTTTCTGATTAACAAATTAAAAAAAAAAGTTAATTTTCCTTTATCTGCAGCCTCATTTTAGAACTGTTTTGGTTTTTAAAATATCTGCTAATTTCAAGAATGCATGTCGAAGCCTGTAATAGAAATATTCTTAGATACAATAAACCCTAAGAAGCAACAAGACAGTCTTTTCCAGAAAAAAAAGGTCTGTTAAATGTTCTTTATTATTGATCAGATATCGGTTCAGACCAGTTACTTGCAGTTATGGCTAAGTCTCTTCACTCTGTATGGTCCACTGTGACTTAAAGCATATGAAAGAGCAGATTGAGGGGATTTCAATCAGCCACACAGAGGTTGTGCACCACTGTGTTAAGTGGCAGGCAGACCACCTTGTTTCACTGTCATGGCCACGGCCAGTTTTCACACTGTTCTAATCAAAAGTAAGCATGTAGAAATAGACATCCCTTGTAAATAAAGTACTTTAGGTTTGATTTTACTTGGCAAATATTAGAAAAATAGAACAATCTGAATAGTGTGCCTAGAAAGCTCTCACAACATCTGTGCTCAAGTTTTAAGTGCATGTCATTTCTTATTATCTAAGCACACTTATGAACTGAATGAATTACTAAAGAAACCGAATACAATGCAGAAAAGATATAGCATTACTTATATAAATACAACCTGCCAAGACAGAAGAAGACAATAACAGAATGTAACTAGTAAAATAATCAGGTAAATTATAGGCGCAGACAAAAACTAAATTAAATGAAATGTGTTTGTTTACATTTAACACATAAAATCCTAAAAGACCAAGATCATCTATTGTTTAGTAGTAACTGGAAAAATAAAATGAGTAGCTCAACATCTTAGCTTTTTTGCATAAACACATAAAACCCTTCCTTATTCATCTTCACATGTACCTGAAAAGTACACAGCATGCTTCCATTTTGGCTGAATGAAGGTGGATGACACAGTTAAGCTACTCCACTAAAATGAATGAACCTGTTGTCCTACACATAGCCGTCCAAATGTGGTTAAAATTTCCAGATGAAGATGAAGCCAACAGGCAGAATCTGACACCTTGTAGTGGCATTTCTCACTTGAGTCAGGTACTCCAGCCATAAAAAAGCACATTTTATGTATTGGGCTAGCAGGAACAACCAAACAGAGTGCTGGGAAATGAGAAATAAAAAGCCGAAAGTAGTACCACAGCTCTGACACAACATAACAGACCACCCAATATGAATAAGTCCGTAAACTACAACTAGCATGTTTATAAACAGACTGCTGGGAAATGAGAAATAAAAAGCCGAAAGTAGTACCACAGCTCTGACACAACATAACAGACCACCCAAGAAGAAGCCCATAAACTACAACTAGCATGTTTATAAACAGAGTGCTGGGAAATGAGAAATAAAAAGCTGAAAGTAGTACCACAGCTCTGACACAACATAACAGACCACCCAATATGAAGAAGTCCGTAAACTACAATTAGCATGTTTATGTCAAAAATAAGTTACAGTCCATATAGAAAGCCCAAATTACAGTGACAGTAACTAATTAAAAAAATCACAGTAGTCTAAAACAAAATCAATACAACATGATGAAACTATGATAGTTTCTGTAGGCAGCTCTCTGCCACCATCTTTGGATAATTCTACTCTAGGGCAGAAGGTTGAACTCTTGGTTATGGGATCAAACGCTGAAGTCCTGGTCTACAGTAAAGAGTTCACTGCAAAACAAAAAAGGTTGCTACTGTGGGTGTGCCTGTAGTTATTTCCATTCTCTTTTTATCTTCCTTACAGATTCGCTGTCGAATATTTTATTAAAATGAACTGAAATTAACACCTGCTTATCACTTCTCGTATCATAAAGGATGCAGTCTTTGTTTTTACTTTTGTTATACACACGCAAGGTAGTTTTTATCCTCGAACAACCCTCCAAAGATTCAGCTATAATATCTGGGGTAAAAGGCATACTTGGTGGTGCAGTTTATTGAATGGAAAGTGAGCAGGGAGAGTAAAAAAAGAAAAAAATTAGCTTCAGGTCACATGACAGATACAGCACTTGGAAACCCATAGCAAACAGTCCTTTTATGATACATTCTGAAAGATTAGCAGGGTGGAGCTGAGGTTTATGCTTGACTTGTCAAAACATTAGCCATATGAATGGCAAAATTCAATGTAGCAAATATGCTCAGTCTGGAAAATACAAGTGACCAGGAGAAACTTTAATATGGGGTAATGAAGTTAAGTGCCTTGATGGAGATTAAATGCTTATGTAAACTATGTGATGTCCACTGACTATTTCATAGTCCACAAAGGAGGGGATGAAGATTTTTGTTACCATCTGGTTTATGAGAAGGTTAAAATATAAGCCTCAGAGATTGTCATGCTAGTATTTTCTTCAGTTCTCCCCAGGGATCACGTCAGTTGCCCTGCTAGACAGGGGTCCAGGGAAGTAAATAGTGTGGGAAGAAATAGCCAGGGAATAGTTATGGCTAGGCTTGTATAGGCCCTAGGGCCAATAGCCTAGTACCAACCTATGAACCTATGAATTATCTCCACTACACTGACGCCATTTTCTCATTTCAATTTTTTACATTCCTTATTTTTGTCCATCTGCTCTGTTTTTCCTTGCAATTACTGCAAGCCAGTGTTCACATTATTAACACAGTAAAATTCTTAAGGTTTAAGAAAATGTCATTGCCAGACAATGAAAAAAATATGTGTGTGTGTGTGTGTGTGTGTGTGTGTGTGTGTGTGTGTGTGTGTGTGTGTGTGTGTGTGTGTGTGTGTATATATATATATATATATATATATATATATAGGTTCATAGGTGTGTACCAGGCTAATGGCCCTGGAGCCTATATAAGCCAAGCCCAAGAAGATTCCCTGGCATCATGCCACCCAAAGTTAGTTCCCAGTGCTCCTGTCAAGCAAGGCCACTGAAGTGATCCCCGGGGTGAACTTCCTATTGCCCATCCACTTGTCAAGATTTCTCTTAAAAGGGACAGTGAAGTGCTCTGCTTGATATCAATGGGAAGTTTGTTCCATAGTATGGGAAGTCTCTGGGTTAGGAACCTGTCCCTCCAGCATGTTTTGTTTATTATGGTAATGAGGTCTAGGTCCGTGGAGCATGTGGCACGGAGGGAGTGGGATTTCTTTAGGTGTAGCATATCTAGAAACTCTGGGTCAGACATGGCTTTGTAGGCCAAGCAGAGATTGCCTCTAAGTAGGGGATAAGAGACAGGGTATAGCTGGAGTTTTTTGAGCCTGTCCATATAGGGCATGTGTCTAACATCTAAGATCCTCTTAGTGAGGTATTTTTGTGGCCTTTCCAGTTGTTGTCGGTGTCTAGTGAGGTACATACCAAATGGGGTGTTGTTTTCTATAATAGGTCTAATGAGGGATGTGTAGAGAGGGATTATGACCTCTTTCTTCCTGGATGAGAAACCTTTTGTAATGAGATGTGCCACATAGAAGGACTTTCTGACTACAGTGGCAATGTGGTTATCAAAGGAGAGGTTGCTGTCAACCTGTGTCCTCAGGTCTCTTATCACACCTTTGGTGTTTAGTGGACTATCGCCTATGTGGTAGTTCATGGGCACCAAATTTTTCCCAAAGGGAATGACAATGCACTTTTTGGCATTGAGCTTAAGGCCATGGTTCTGGCACCAGTCATTGGTGTCAGTGAGGCCTTTTTGTAGAATGCCTACTGTGACACCCCGTGCCCTGGCCCATCAATCAAGGAGACTCAATCCTCACCACTAACACCAGGGAGGTTGTCTCCTAGAAGAGGAAAGGATAACTAATACACACAGTAAAGTACAATTTCCCTTAACTGCACACAGAGATCACAGCCAGTCTGGGGCTGGTTGCTCCCCTGCTCACCAGGACCCCAATAAGACTCCCCACTGGCACAGCTATAGGGTCCAGGTCTCAGTCTAGCTGGGCAAGCTAAAACCACCACTACACTCTCTGTCCAACCAGTGCTTCATGTCCCTGCCCAAGCAGCTGACACAACACATACACACTTTGAGAAGAGGTTATACAACCACACAGACCCTCCTGGGGAAAAGACTGACACAGGTTCTCCAGCTTTGCCCCTATTACCCAGACCATATGGTAGTAATTCCTGCCACCACCCAGCTAATAATTATCAGCTACTAAAAGGCCCTTAAAAGGGTGTCCAATTATTACTGTGCAATATTATTATCCAATTAGTAATGTGATTATTCAGTCTAAGGCTTATTTTAGAGTGGCCTATTACAATGAACTCTATAAATATGCAATGTACTCTCCAGCCTACTTCTCTATACAAACCAGCCACAGGTAAAGGTTTTTACAATATTTATTAATAAGTAATTAAAACACAAGACAATACTATTACACCACAGAGATATCAGGGATGATAACAGAGAGTTCAGAGATCACACAGAAACTTAAAATAATACAGTAGGACACGTCTGATGTCAAAGAAAAACACAATCTAACTTTCTAATCTTTAGCTAATCTTAAAATCCTACTTACATACATAAAAGCAGTAATGGGTTAGATACCCAAGATCAAAATGCTCTTTCTTTCACTCAACAATAGTTTTTAAACACTAACCTACAGCTCTCTAAGGCCCTCCCAAATTACATCATTTTGATACTTAGTCTGAAGTTCCCAGGCCACAAACTGCATTATTTAGCAAGCTAACACCCTTTCAGGAGACTACAACAATAAAAGGCATTTCACATATACACTCTAGCAGAAACCAGAGCAATAAAGCACCTTCCACAAGTAAATTCTGGCCCTTAACTTTAACCTTAAAACAATGGGCCTGAAACCTTCATCCAGACTCACTGGAGCCGACTTGTAAAACATCAAAGAGATTCATAAGATCTTTTCAACTTCAAAAGACACATTTGAAATGCTTGGCTTGGTTTTCCTTACAGCAGATGGCAATGTTGTAACCATCTTAAAGTTCACATTTTACAGTATTTTCTTTCATTTAAAAACACAAGCCTGTATTTTACATTTATTTATACAATTGATAGAATTATGTATCAAATTCTATTTGACTAGGCTGGCAGCCTTCGCCCATCTTCCTCCAATCTTCACATCTACATCAGTTGGAGAATCAATAATGGCTCCCAGTTTGCAATCATCTGCAAACTTGGTCAGCCAGAGTCCCTTTGTGTTGGCTTGAACTTCAGAGAAGTAGATGCCAAATAGGAGAGGACCTAGGACTGATTCCTGTGGGACACTACTTGTAACTGGTCGGTAGTCAGATTTGGGGTCCGCTACTTTCACAGTGTGGGTTCTATCAGTGAGCCAGTTGGCAATCCATCTTATGACATAGGGGGTTATGCCTAGTTTAGTGAGTCTATCTATGATTCCTGAGTGAGGGATGGTGTTGAAGGCCTTGGCAAGATCTAGTTAGGCTGTGTGAACTACCTTGCCTTCATCCATAGCTCAGGTGACAGACTCAAAGAAGTCTATCAGGTTGATCAGGCATGATCTACCTTTCACAAACCCAAACTGCGTGGGGTCCAGATTTTGGAGATTCCTTATGTCCTTATTTATAAGGTCCATGATGATGTGCTCCATAGCCTTACATATCAGACTCATTAGACTAATGGGTTGGTAGTTCCCAAGGTCTGTATTCGCTCCTCCTTTGTGGAGTGGGATGACTGTAGCAGTGCACCATTCAGTAGGAACAAGGCCTGAAATGAGGCTGTGATTGAACAGGTTACTCAAGTGTGGTGCCAGTTCACTTTGTAATTCATGTAGAACACAGCCAGGGATATTATCAGGTCCCATGAAAGCTGTATTCTTGGCTTTGGACAGTGCGGTTTTTACCTGTGTAGCTGTGATAATAGGGACTTCACATTCCTCAGGTATTGTGATAGGCCCTTTAGGTGGTGAAAGGGGGTTGTCAGCCAATATGTTGGCAATACCAGTTGGTACTGTATATATATTGCCATTGTGCTGTAACTCAGGGCAGATCTGAGTATTGCCATGTAGATTCTTGACATAACTATAGAATGCCTTGTGATTGTCTTTAGAATCTGCAGCAATTTTGTTTTCATAGCTTATATATATATATATATATATATATATATATATATATATATATATATATTTTTTTTTTTTTTTTTAAGTAGCAAGGCATGCTCTTGGTACTTGTGGAAGTTATTTAAACAGTTGATACGGTAATATTCCCTTCCTTGAACCTTAGAAATGCACAATCCGATATGTATTGTGCAGGTCAGCATACTAGGTAGAATATTGATATCCGTGTGCAGTGCCAGACAACACAAAAATGTAAGTGATAATTGGAGCAATAAACAAAGCAAATACAGAATCATAAACAGCAAGTCAGAGGTGAGCAGTTTGATACGTTGCAAACAAAAGTCACATCATAAAGTCCGATAATGATTAGTAAATGCACTATAATTAGCAAGAATGTGCAGCAGTGTGCAACAAGTTAAATTAACATGTGACATGAGTGAATGCACGAAAATTGTTAGATTATGACACCACAGATGTTTAATATTCAGACGAGAGAATTGCATTTCTTTTGGTAGTTAAGCACTGTTGTTTGGCAATGATGTTTAATGTCAAAGTGCGGACCCTACATTGTAAAGTATTGCAAATATTTTTTAAATAACCTCTATCATAGCCAATCAGACAGCTAGACTGTGCAAATAGACAGTAAAGATTATGCAATGGCATTTTGTCAGGAATATTGCTTAGTACTATACTGCAAGGAAAGAAGGCTTAGGAGAACAACGTTAATATTAACCTGCATAATCGGCACTCACAGGAAAGGTCAACAAAAAAAAAGAAAGAAAATAGATCACTGTTCAGATCAAGCAGAGATTATCTGGTTGGTTCAGAGTAACACCATTTTGTATAAGTGACTGAAGCATGGTCCAGCTCAGAAACACTTATTTGACCCAATAACTGAGATCAAAACTTAAGGGGGCTTATAAAGTCTTTCACTATTTGAAGGGAGGATTAGTATGGCCAAGATGTTGGGGCTATGGCTGGATTATGTGTGGTGAACCAGGTGTTTTCACAGCTCTTTAATCTGCAAGGCCACCTGACAGAGGAAAATGTATGGTACTGTGGGCTATGTAGAACAGAAGGACAAAGCCCAAACTGTGACCTAAGTCTGATTAGTGACAAAAGAGCTAGTTGAACCAATAACAGACTGTAAGAGTTAGACACTAGAGTTAGCTTACTCATCCTGGGGAAAGGAGGTGGACTGGCTCCCTGTAGTACTGGCACCTACAGGAGAAAGAAGTGCAAAGCATGCAGCATATAGGTCAGGAATGTGCATTTATCTGCTCAGGGTCCTTCATGGGGCATGTGTAGGAATGCCCACTGACTCTGTCAGGCTTTGTCTGCCCAGGGTCCTTTATAGGGCATATGTAGCAGTATACACATACACACACACACACACACACGCACACGCACACGCACGCACACACACGCACACACACGCACACACGCACACACCACACACACCACACGCACACACACACACACACACACACACACACACACACACACACACACACACACACACACACACACACACACACACACACACACACACACTCATGCACCACACACACACACACACACACACACACACACATACACACACACACACACACACACACACACACACACAGACACAGACAGACACACACACACACACACACACACACACACACACACACACACACACACACACGTGAATTCTCATGTGTGCATATCTGCCACTGGGAGGAATGTTACAGTGACAAACCAGAACAAACCCAAATGGCTGCCAGGATTACAGTCTCACAACTGTCTGTCACCGCACAAGGAATGAAAGGGGAACTCAGTCATAAGAAAGCTGATGATTTGGTTGGTAGCAGGGATTAAACAAAAGTATAAAACACTGCTAAAATTACATTGTTGGGACATAATTTAGAGTGTTTTTAGCTGTCGTCTTTAAGTAAATGTTGGGATTATCGGTGCACACTGATTCTAAGACTTGAGTGCACTAATCTCAAACACTGTGACTAAGTCTGCTTTCACTTGTATTCTAGTGCTGTGCATACAAGGGTACAGGAAGGATTTTGGAAATTGTATGCTAGCTTTCAGGGTGTAGCACACTCCCAACCCTGGACAGTTCCTGATTCTGGATGCATACATTAAAAAAAAATCCTGAAATGACAGACTTAATTAATACCCTGTTCTTAGTCAATCAGATATTCTTTAGGAAAAGCCATTTAATGTGATCATAGGTTCAATGGTTCCTAGTAGGCAGTTGACTGAGTAGAGCATTGATAGCATGGCTACTGCATTTCCCACTACATGCTACCCATTTGCATAACGGATGGAGAGGCTAGACCTGGAGTGAATTTACAATTACCATTTCAATCAGCTAGGCTGTATATGAAGATATTTAAGAAGCAACCTTGTTTAATGTAAAGAGGAAGTCTGTTCCAGAACAGAGACATTCTTTGGAAAAGGTATCTATCCTGCCTACAGGTTCTTTTTATGTTCCACTGAAGGTTCGGGTTGCTTGTAAGGGTGTTTGTGATGTCATAGCTTTTTTGGACATATAAGAGGTCACACAGAATAGGATCTTGTGAACGGTCTACTTTAGTTGATCAAAGTTTCAAAACTTCGAACATCATTTGGTCCTCGGCCATATAATCAAAGTTTTGAAATGTCGAACATCAAATAAAATAAAAAATAAAAGCAAAAGTTTTCTTTCACATTTTTGCAGGGGCAAGCCCCCCTGCACCCTCCACACCCCCTGCTAATTAAATATAGCAACTCCAAGATCGCACTACAGCAAGGAAAACAGTAAATTTCCTGTTCCTCGCTGTACAGCAATCTCCATTTAGAACGTCTGAAATTTCAAAACTTTGATTATATGGTCCTCGGCCATATGATGTTCAAAGTTTTGAAACTTCAATCATCTGAAGTAGACCACTTGTGAGACCTTGTAGGCTAAACAGAGTTTGACCCTTAGGGGTATGTATGAGACAGAAAAGAGAGATAAAACTTTAAGACATTCTCAATACCTCATGAAACTCATGCCCTTGACCTTCTTAGTGAGAAAAACTTGGGGTTTCCACAATTGCGTTATGTGCATGGACAGCTACATACAGAAGAGAGAATTATATTCTGTTATTTGGTCTAATAAAAGAGGAGTACAAAAGGATGATCTCATCTTTGGATTTGGAAGTGATATCAGAAGGACTTTCTAACAATAGTGGATATGCTGTGGTCAAAGGAAAGTTTATTGTCCATAGAAGTGCCCAGGTCCCAGACGACTGTGTCACTTTTGAGGGGCTGTCATTATTTTAGTAAGTGCATTGGTTGTCCTGTTTACTAAAGTATACAGTACTACACTTATTGGTGTTAAGCTTTAGAACCTGGCACAGTTTGTTTGTATGTGATAGTCCCTTTTGTAGGATGTTCATGACACTCTTAGACAGCTGAAGGCCCTTTTAGATCAGCCTTGATGCCAAAGAAGTAGATAGCAAACATGAACAACTCCAACACTGAGCACTGGAGGACTCTTTAGAACAGAGTGGGTGTTGTAACTTTACGAAGCATGTCAAAGTGAGGGTACGTGCATATAAATAGAGAGCACATGCAGACAGCAGTGCCATTTTGAGAGAAAAGCCAGAGTGTTAACATGTATGAGTGCAGTAGTCAGTTTGTTTATAAGTTTATTTAAGTTTAAGTTACTAAGCTTCAATCCTGATGTGTTTGTATATAATAAAGCAGCTTGAACTGAACCCACAACTGTTCGTCTGTTTTATCCTGACCGGACGAGCGACAGACCCCATTAGTAAGAGGACTTTTTTTTTCTCCTACATCATCCGTACAGCACTGCTACTCAGTGTTTCACATCCATACCAGATCTACCACTGATTCAGTAACTCTCCAGACCTTCACTGCTTTCTGCTGGGGCCAGTCATGGAACCAAAGAGCATTCTGGGGGTCTTGGCCATCAACAATTCATTGGATTTTTTCCATTTATGCCCTACCTACTATTTTCCCCTCCTGTTGATTAATCAGGAGGCATATAATGGGGTGTGTGGTGTATCGACATGCCTCCACAGTGGCTCAACCATGTCTGCCACCTTCCCTTTTCTAAGCTATGACTCCCAGGAACTGTAGCCAAGCCCATCTACATAACCACCTGCTCTCCCTCTGTGATGGGCCTGCCCATCTCTTCCCTGCTTGTCTGAGAGTCGTCTGATCTGTTTCTCAAACCCAGGACAACTGGACTAGTAACAGGCCTTTTAGAAATGAACATGCCCTTATATTATTTGCTGGGTTCTATTCAAAAGCCAGTTTGCTATCCAGCAGATTATGTAAAGGTTCACATTAGGCTTGATTAGTTTTTCTGTAATGGCTGAGTATGGAATGGTATCAAAGGCCTTGAAGAGATTAAGGAAATGTATGTGCTCTGATTTACCCTTATGCACCGTCTTCATAACATTTTCAAAGACGTCTCATAGATTAAACAGTCAGAATCTTCCGTTCACAAAACCAAATTGGTTTGGGTTGTAAGACTGCCAGCTGCCAATGTTGTTGCTTGAGTTCCATAATGATGATGTGCTCTTCTATCTTACAGCGAAGCTGATAAGCCTTATCAATCTGTAGCTGCCAGGATCAGTTGTGGGGCTTCCCTTGTTCATAGGTTCATAGGTAAGTACTAGGTTAGCTGCCCTTGTGGGCTATTTTAAGCCTGGCCAGTTACCCTTTTTGTGCTCGAATTAACTTATCCCATTTGGTTACAAATTGGCCTTACCCATCCCATGGTCAATTATTACGTATTGCCCCTTATGAGAATAACTGGGATCATACCACAGATAAAGAGGGGAGCCATGCATGGGATAAAGCATTTAGGAGTTCACTCTGTCCATTAGCACAGGGGGCAGTCCTGGGGTAAATTTTCCATTTCCCATCCATAGATCCAAGTTATGCCTGAATACGGACACAGATAAACTTTGTTTTCTGCGGAAAGGGAGTCTGTTCCAAAGCAGTGGTATCCTCTGCGAGATGTACCTGTCCCACCAAACCGTTCTGTTGATGTTGCAGAAGAATTTCAGATCCTTAGAAAGTACTTATGAAGCTATCCGACTTGTTGAAGTGTAGTACCTCCATCAATTCTGGGTTGGAGGATGCCTTGTATGCCAGACACAGGACGCCTTTCAGTTGGAGGATGCCTTGCATGCCAGACGCAGGTCGCCTTTCAGTTGGAGGATGCCTTGCATGCCAGACGCAGGTCGCCTTTCAGTTGGAGGATGCCTTGTATGCCAGACGCAGGTCGCCTTTCAGCATCTGTAAGACACCAAGTGAAGCAAAAGCTTTGAGCTGGTCCGTGTACGACACGTTTACACCTTTTAGGCTTTTAATAAGGTATCTGTGGGCATTCCAGTTGTTTCATGTTTCTGGACATGCATACCAAAAAGAGCACTATATTTAATGACTGGCCTAATGAGGCCTAAGTAAAGGGGGGCAAGGACATCCCTAGATCTAGTAGATCTAGACAAAATCCCTTTCTTTTATAAGTTGTGCGGTAAACACACACTTTCTTACAACAATGGACTCATGTTGGGCAAAGTTAGACCATTGCCAACACAAATTCCCAAATCCCAAACAAGTGGTCAACTCTTAGGGGTTTATTGTCAATGTGGCAGTGCCTTGTGGTAGACACCCTTCCAAAAGGATACAATAAATGCATTATACTAAACCAAGAATTTGATGCTGGAAAAAAGCCTGCATTCCCATGATCTGCACCCCCTTAATCATAAAAGAAAGCTCTTTGGGTGGGGCTGTCACTGCATCTTATGGGAAAAAAATTCCTTTGCAGTGACATTTGGAAGTGATGCAATTTCCCACTCTGGTGCTTTGACAAAACGATGACAGCATTTTACAATACCGATGTGACAAGTTCTCCTTTCTTGTAAGCTGCATGCCAAATGCCAACTGCAACTGTGCCTCTGTACATAGAGAAGTTTTAGATGTGCACTAAATATGGACAGTAAACTGTGGTTCAAAATGAGTTCCAGATAGATGTGTTAAATGTATAAATCTGTGTACTTGCCACACTGAAGCCCCTTTTAACAAAATGAGTGCCTGGTACTGACCAGCAGAGTGTTAAGAAAATGCACCTTCCTTTACCTTATTTGCATAACAGGAGTTGGAGTATGCAGAAAACGTGATGGAGTCTGGTGCAGGCATAACATGTCTTTTACTTGAATTTTATTTTATTTTTATCTATACCCTGCCATTTCTTATCAAAATTAATTAAAGTACAAAAGATTGTTTACTTCCTTATTTGTGGAGGAGGGCACAGCCGATTATCTACCCCCCTTACATACGTTGTATTCAATAAACAATTTTACAAAACAGAGTTCTGAAGATCATCTCAGTCTGGTTTATAAAGGGATTAACTGAACTAATTTTACTTTCACTTGTGAATTATGGCTTGCGCAGGACTGTCTGCACACCTGTCATTTAACTGGTCACCTGCTTGTTTAGCTTGGTTAATAGGTTACCAGGCATGCAGTTGCAGGACACTATTAATGAGCCTACTCCGAATTCCCAACTGCTCCAAGATGCTGTTTAGTTAAGTAACTTGCTCAAGGTCACAGAGGTGGCAAATGAAGGCTGACTGAATGCAATGCTGTGCCACCGGACATAGCACTTAACAGCTGACATCCTTAATCCCCTCCACTAGCTGCCAGACAAACTACATTATGCAGTCTCTACTAGTGGTTTGATTTGCAAGGGTGGGGCTTGGTGCCTTTCAAACCTCCCTGTGGCTTCAATAGGAGGGTAATGGGGACACGAGCACTTCCCCTTAACAGTATAAACTGTAGGAACATGCAGTTCAGAGATTGGTTACATCATGAAGTCATCTATTAATGTCATCTTATTACCAAATGTTTATCTTTATACTGGACAGATGAAGTATTACACATTTCATAGCAATGATATTCTCTTAACAGGACTCTTATCTGCCCATAAAATGTTTGTACGTCTTTGGACTACTCTTCTGTACTTCCTCTGTAGCAAGCTACTTTCCTCAATTGTTTAAACAGATTGCTCAGATTACTTATTCACATTTCAGGACATGCAAGCAGTTTAAAGCTAGTTACTTTATTTTTAAATATGGCCTCCACTAAACAATTGATTGTTCATGGATAATCTTTTGTTTATAGAACCAATCTTGTGCAATGTGTGTTTAAACCAAGAAAAATTCAAGAAATTAATCAATTTTGATATGCAGGGTGACATTTTGTGCCCTCCATCCCAGTCATACAAGTAGGAAAAGAACAGTGACAGCATTATTACTGATGACTTTCTCAGGTGCCTGACATTACAGGGACATCCACTATATGAGAAAAGGATACCTCGGCAACAGGTGCCGTTGAATAACTTGTATATGATTATGCTAAAAGTTCATGTTGTAGTTCTAGAAATATTTGACTCCATCTACTTGTGCAGCTTCCCTCTTCCAAGAGGACAGGAATTTGCCATTGTGATGCTACTGGTAGAGTACAGTTAAACACTTCCAGTCATGCTCTGCTAACAGACAAGGCACTTAGGATTACTACAAGGATTCTTGGCGGATAAAGATGCAGTTTTGAAAATAATCCGAGATGCCTGGTTATTTGAAAAGACCTTTGCCCCTGCTGTACAGGAGTACAAGCCAGATGTGACGGCTACTGCGTACATCAGCTGATAGGCTAAGAGAAAGTGGCCACGCAGAAGCTACCTACCACATAAAATATGAGATCCAGTGCCACATTAGATAGAATCCTAATAATCTACTCCTAGCAGCTACACTACTGGACTAAATCCATATACTTTAGGAACATTAAAATGGACAATTCCCAGAGTCTATAAGTCTGACCCAAAGAAACTTGCCCTGATACCTCCCAGTTTTCACAACCCACTTACCACATTATCATCAACCCTGCTCAATTTACTTTATGCAGGCCTGTTTTCATTCCCTCTGGTGAAAACAATTAACAATATTCAGTTACTGTCAATGTTTTCACTCTCCAGTCACTGGGAAGCAATAAGGTTATTACCCTTTTTGTGTGCATTTTTGATGGGGATGGTAATATGCAAGACTGTTTACTTTTTTATGAACTCGTCAAAAAGCTTCTTAATTGTGCAGCTCTTTGTTTCATTTATTTTGCGTAGCGCAACTGCGAACAGTACAGTTTAGTGAATTCATACTTTTAGCAATGTTGTTCTTCTTTTGGCTTTTCCCAATTAGGGGTCGCCACAGCAGAACTCCGGTCTGCTAATGATCGGCAGTTGATTTTTACAGTGCCGAGGTGCCAGCCCGAAGCCCAACCTTCAGCGAAGGCACGCCCATTCACACATGTCTTTCGAACGCCACTCAACCATGGGGAGGACATGCAGACTCCACACAGAAGGTGCTCCAGCCGAGAATCAAACAGGAGAACCTCTTGCTGTGAGGTGGCAACGCTACCGCTGCACCACCGTGGCTTCTAGCAATGTACTGATTTATTCTTCTTACTCCATAGTAAAGCAACTTTAGAATTAGTACGTATAACTATTACAGGCTGTAGTACTGTACAGCCCCCACTGTGATAGTAAGTTTTGGACTTGTTTAAAATGGATCTACTGCTTGCATCATACTTTTTTTTTTATACACAGCAGGTCAGAAAACCATTACACTTATTCAGAGATGAAAAACAAAACATGGAAAAAAAGAAGACTGCTTCTACTACTGTTTGAAACATGCATCATTCTGATGCTTTCTACAGAACAAGTTACAGTCATGCACAACATCATAGCACTCGGCTAGCATTCAGAAATCTGCACAAAGTAAAATATGAAATGAACAAAAAAAAAAAACTGTTTACTAATGTTTTAGCTTTGCATTGCTCATCTGCTTTCCAGCGAGATAGCAGCAAGTAAAGTCATAAAATTCCTGAAGGGCTACTTTTCTCCAAGGATAAAAAGCACAGGTGAAACTAATGAATGACTCAGTGACAGCTGTTGTGAGTACAACTGCAATTTGAGGTGGAATTTGACTAAGACCATTGAAATTTCCTACAAGCACCCCTTCCCCAATGCCCACAGCTAAAGCTGGGACATGCTCAGAAAGCCAGACTGAAAATGTAAAAGACCACAATCAAAACAAAGTCTCTGGGATGGTCCCCTTAAGGTTTATCACAGACAGAGTCTTCCCTCCTTCTCAGTCACATGGAAGAATCAAACTGAATGCACTGATCATATCCAATATGGTACTTCTGTCATTTTATCTTCAGGCTAATAAAACAGCCTCTTGGCTGTTTACATACTAACCAAAAAGTGAGAAACAAAGGAGAACTATCCACCCCCCCCCCCACAACAGTCCTAATTCCAATTCATATTCACCAGCACAGTTAAAATGTTTACACTTATCAAGGTATCAGAACTTGTTAGAGATTTGGGATGCATAGCTAGGCTTAAAAAAGGGCCTTGTGGTCATTAGCCTAGTAAACACCAATGAACCTAAAATGGTGTGTGGCTCGTCGTACAGGTGTCGGAAGAACCCTGAGAAAGCAAGCCCATGAATCAATACCTGGAACAGGACACAAGTATCCAAACATCAGTAGTCAGACCATGGAAGCACAGGTGAACAGTCACCAATGCACAGCAAATACTATGTTCAATAAACAATAAAGACTTCTTTCAGCAACAAAAGCCTGGGCACTCTAACAAAAAGCAGTCTAGGATGTACTGGCTGCAGAGAGAAAACAGATAACTGGGCAGGATTCCTACACCAAATTCTTAGATTAACTTTCAAATTGTAATATCTCAAGGGAGCATGACGGGGTAGGGGGTGCACCACTAAATGCGTTGTCCTTCAGTTTAGATGTTAAAATCAAGGTCGCATTTACTACAGCTCATGTTACTTTAGGTGGATAGAAAAAGCTCCTGCAGCACTTACTTATGAGAAGGGAAACTTCCCTGCACCCTTGTCAAACTTACCACATTGCCTCTCCTTTGAAATTAGGCCACTGGTCCAGTGAGCTAAAACTATAAACAAAACAAATAAAATAAGGGAGTGCTCAACACGATACAATACAAACTAAAGTCTAGTTTACTGAATAATTTGCATTTCTATCAACCTATATTAGGTTATCTAAAAGAATTTCCTTGTCTTATGGTTGGGTAATCCTACAATGGCTGACATACTGCTGGCTTAGCATAAGCCTATGAACAAATTAATCAACTGGAAAGATAGAATGTGTGCAAGGGTTGCCAGGGCAGGAACCTGTGATCCCGTGAACCACAAAGAACCTCAAATATCTCAGAATTCAACTAAGCATACATACTGCTGTACTTGAACTACAGTGGCCAAAACAAGAAAAGTCATCCTCAAAGTCATTCAGAAGCCATTTCCCATGAGGATATTTACAGCTACAAGACTGTACACACAAATTAAGACTTTCACTGGTTAAAACAGAAAAGGACTGTGGGTATGGCCAAGCCTTTGGGAAGGCATCTGGCAATGTACCATACAATAAATTCTACATACAAAGAAGAAATTAGAAAACCAGAACAGCCAAGTCTTCTAACTCATTAGAGGACATCTCGGCATCTAATATAGCACATTCATATTTACATTAATTCTAAAACCATTGTAAACCAAAAAGGAGCAAAACTGAGAAAATTCAAAGTGAACTGGACAACCAGGAAAAAGTGAAATTTTATTTGGGCGCTTTCGTCAATTTTTAACTATGACTTCTTCAGAATAAAATCAAGTTACACTCAGAGTCTTATGTAACCAGTGCAATAAATCAATTAAAAAAACACTTGTAGAATGTACATCCACTTTTAAAGGTACAGCCTCCTTTAATGCATTTTACTAGCAAGTCGTAAATTTTTACCATAAATGTTATATCTCTTTATATATATTTTCAAAACCAAAAATAAATAAAATCAATAACATTCTTGTCACGGTTGTAAGAGACATTAAATACTTAAATGCAGAAGTCTGCTTTTAATTTTAAAAAACTGCTAAGTGAGACCATATCATTGAGCCCTGGGCTAGTGGTGGCACTGACCCTCAATTGCCATAATAGTTCTTTATACTCCAGCATATGATCAATAGGGCCACCCCTTTCATCTATGATGATCTGTTCAAGAACTATAAACTTGAAACAGTGACCTAAGTGAACTTTAATATGTTTGACAAATGCATTTGTGATGTTACATTTGTCTATATCATAAACATGTTGGTAAACACGAATTCTAAAAGCATTTTTGTTTTTTCCAATATTGAAGTACGAACAAGTCTGACAAATGCTGGCGTAAATGACTTTTTTACTGCCACGGTTGTGTTTCTGAAATAATCTAACCCATCCATAACCTTTGAGTAAAACCCTGTCTCCCTCTAGTATGTGCTTACACTACGTGCACTGCCCACATTTTGTCATTTTTCCCAGTCTACTGGTTGTACTACTAGATGGATTTCTTTCAAGAATATTCTTAATGCTGGTGTCCTTTCTGTAAACCACTACGGGGGCTTCACCAGCCTTCTGACCTATGCTTTCATCACTGTTAAGGATGAACCAGTTTTTGAAAACAATGTCCCGAATCAGTGGGAACTGTGGAGTATATGTGAGGATGAGCCCATTGTGAAAACGACCAGTAGGGTTGTTACTGTTCTCCAACGGTGCACACAATCTGGTAATATCAATTTCTAATTAGGGATAGAAATGTCCCTCTAATCTCTTTTTAGTAACTTCTTCCAACAAAGGTGTAACAAATTCTTTCGGATATCCTCTTCTTGAAAGCATACTCAATAAAACTTCCCTTTCCTTCTGGAAATCTTCCATCCTACTAACCATGCGGGCTAGTCTCACCCCCTGGCCTTTAACTAAGGATCTTTTTTGATGCAGGGAGTTCAAGTATGTAGGTTTGCGATAGATGGTAGAAAAGAATACGCTATTGATGTAGTCTTTGCTGATTCTGATGTCTAAATAACTAATGGAGTCAGAATTCGTTTCCATAGAGAATTTGAGGAATGTAGTGCTCGAACTGAGGAACAGTAAGAATTCTTGCAACTGGTCATGGTCTCCATCCCAAAAAATGAGGATGTCGTCCAGGTAACGACCATAAAACTTACAATGGGACATCCCTGAAGATGAAAAAACTTGGCACAATTCCCACTGAGTCAGAACAATGTTGGCAAAAACTGGTGCACATGCTGCCCCCATAGGTACCCCTGTGGTTTGTTTGAATAAATGACCTTCGAAAGTCAAAAAACTGTTCTCCAACACAAGTTCCATTAATGTCCTTAATGTAAGTATTTTGGTGTGTGAAAACTTGGTCTGTTGACATAAGAAGTCATAAAACATTTCCATGCCTTCTTTGTGGGGAATGACACTAAATAAGTCCTTGACATCAATTGTAGTGAAAATAATGTCATCACTGAAGTATTCCTGTTTGATTTTTTTCAAACAATCCCATGAGTCTTTGATGATATGGGAAAAAGATCCCAGACAGTTCTTTAACTGGAGGTTTATGCACTTGGCTATAGTTAAAGTCTTGGACCCTTTTGCATCCACAATAGGTCTTAAAGGTGGATGCAAGATGTTATTGTGAATCTTAGGTATCCCAAATATTGTTGGGATCCTGGGATTGTTTTGTGTACAATAGTTAAATTCTACCTCTGCTATCTGGTCATTCAAAAGTAGATCCAAAAGAACCATGTCCATATGTCTGTATGCGATGTTAAGTTCGTTACGGAAAATCTGTTGGTACCCTTCCCTAAATAAATGTCCGAACATTTTTTCTATGTACCTGTCCTAGTCCATGACCACAAGACCGCCTCCCTTGTCTGGTTTCATGACTCAAATGGCTTTGTTAATAGATATATTGTCGAGGAGTATGGTTTCCTCTTTAGGTAAATTGTGTAATGGATTTGAATTCCGATTTTTAAAAAGTTGTCTAATGTCATTCATACAAATCTTTTGGTACAATTGTATAGTGGGATGTAAAGGAGGGTTGCTTACACTAGTCTTTTTACCAGAGGTAATGGTAGTGTTTGTGTTTGCTTCTCCACCCAAAGTGGCACTAAAATTCAATTTTGATTTCATTTGAAAAATGGGCCAAGTAATTAGTTGTTCTCACCCCAAAAGTAATCAAATCAGTGAAAGCGCTCAACATTTTTGCTTGGACTATTAAAGCATTGGCTTTTTATCATATTCGGCTCCTGTTTTTAGCTGTCTTTCTGTGAGCTGGCAGTTTGCAGATTGGTTTTTGGGCTGCCGGACGTTTTTGGAGATATTTCTTGGTCCATTCTGCGTGTTTCAGTTGTTGCCAAAAGTAATCAAGGCAAATACACACTTTCCAAAGCGGTTAATCTCCTTGGACTCCTGTTCGGGAATGGACTGAGGGCTTTCCTCAGCTAGCTCCTTCTTAGTAGCAGCGGCTACCAGGATGGCATCAATGAGGACCCCTTTGCTCCAGAAGGGCCTGTCCTTAGAAGAACTGAAGAATTTGTCTGATTACTTGGGCACAGGTTCCACCATGTCCAGCTCCTTCCAAGTCCTGCTGGTGATAACATCCACAAGCTCATCAGAAGGGGGGAAACCCAGGTAGAAGATGGGCCCATCCTGAAGGCCTTCAGAAACATGGACTCCCTTGAAGATAGGGTTGGAGAAGACCATCCACCTCTCTGCTTAAGAACTTAGAGATGCCCCCGAAGGAAACATCCTCTGATGGAAGTCAGGGAGACCAGTCTTCCTCCTCGAAATCTGTGATCTTGGTGAGGGACTCTCTGGGGGAGTCCAAGTGCCTCCTCTTGCACATTCTTTTCTGAGGGGGCTTCCTCCACTGTGGGCTCAGGGGAGGACTCTGAAGAAACAAGTACCCCAAGTGGGGCAGTGCCTCTCTGAAGGCACTTATGGGAGGGCTGACCCTGAATGGATGATGAGGCCTCAGCACCCAAACCTGAGAGGGGCTGGGGGGTAACCTAGAGAAGGAGAGGCAACTACCAGACTGGAAAAGGTCCTCTCCACTGCCCAGAAGGCCAATGGGCTGAATGAAGCTCCCCCCTCCCCCACAGCCGGGGCCACCTGGGAAGGGAGAAGGGACCCCTATGCAGGTCTGACGCCCCCTGATGATATTGGCTCTGAGCTGTTCAGCATCAAGGGAAGGGAATGGTCTGAAAAATCCAGACCCGAACCCACCCCAGGGAACTCGCTCGGATTCCTTGGAGGCAAGGCGCTCCCTGGTCCGAGGGCCGAGGAACAGAGCCTGACTGTGTTGAGATGGGGGTGGGGGGTGCCTGACACAGTCGGCCTCTAACTAGAAATACCCTTGTCCTGACATTCCAAAACTGAGAAAATTCAAAGTGAACTGGACAACCAGGAAAAAGTGAAATTTTATTTGGGCGCTTTCGTCAATTTTTAACTATGACTTCTTCAGAATAAAATCAAGTTACACTCAGAGTCTTATGTAACCAGTGCAATAAATCAATTAAAAAAACACTTGTAGAATGTACATCCACTTTTAAA
Organism: Protopterus annectens; assembly: GCF_019279795.1. Taxonomy (NCBI): domain Eukaryota; kingdom Metazoa; phylum Chordata; order Ceratodontiformes; family Protopteridae; genus Protopterus; species Protopterus annectens. The sequence goes on from NC_056746.1 coordinate 1,372,917,515, forward strand.
GGTACAGCCTCCTTTAATGCATTTTACTAGCAAGTCGTAAATTTTTACCATAAATGTTATATCTCTTTATATATATTTTCAAAACCAAAAATAAATAAAATCAATAACATTCTTGTCACGGTTGTAAGAGACATTAAATACTTAAATGCAGAAGTCTGCTTTTAATTTTAAAAAACTGCTAAGTGAGACCATATCATTGAGCCCTGGGCTAGTGGTGGCACTGACCCTCAATTGCCATAATAGTTCTTTATACTCCAGCATATGATCAATAGGGCCACCCCTTTCATCTATGATGATCTGTTCAAGAACTATAAACTTGAAACAGTGACCTAAGTGAACTTTAATATGTTTGACAAATGCATTTGTGATGTTACATTTGTCTATATCATAAACATGTTGGTAAACACGAATTCTAAAAGCATTTTTGTTTTTTCCAATATTGAAGTACGAACAAGTCTGACAAATGCTGGCGTAAATGACTTTTTTACTGCCACGGTTGTGTTTCTGAAATAATCTAACCCATCCATAACCTTTGAGTAAAACCCTGTCTCCCTCTAGTATGTGCTTACACTACGTGCACTGCCCACATTTTGTCATTTTTCCCAGTCTACTGGTTGTACTACTAGATGGATTTCTTTCAAGAATATTCTTAATGCTGGTGTCCTTTCTGTAAACCACTACGGGGGCTTCACCAGCCTTCTGACCTATGCTTTCATCACTGTTAAGGATGAACCAGTTTTTGAAAACAATGTCCCGAATCAGTGGGAACTGTGGAGTATATGTGAGGATGAGCCCATTGTGAAAACGACCAGTAGGGTTGTTACTGTTCTCCAACGGTGCACACAATCTGGTAATATCAATTTCTAATTAGGGATAGAAATGTCCCTCTAATCTCTTTTTAGTAACTTCTTCCAACAAAGGTGTAACAAATTCTTTCGGATATCCTCTTCTTGAAAGCATACTCAATAAAACTTCCCTTTCCTTCTGGAAATCTTCCATCCTACTAACCATGCGGGCTAGTCTCACCCCCTGGCCTTTAACTAAGGATCTTTTTTGATGCAGGGAGTTCAAGTATGTAGGTTTGCGATAGATGGTAGAAAAGAATACGCTATTGATGTAGTCTTTGCTGATTCTGATGTCTAAATAACTAATGGAGTCAGAATTCGTTTCCATAGAGAATTTGAGGAATGTAGTGCTCGAACTGAGGAACAGTAAGAATTCTTGCAACTGGTCATGGTCTCCATCCCAAAAAATGAGGATGTCGTCCAGGTAACGACCATAAAACTTACAATGGGACATCCCTGAAGATGAAAATACTTGGCACAATTCCCACTGAGTCAGAACAATGTTGGCAAAAACTGGTGCACATGCTGCCCCCATAGGTACCCCTGTGGTTTGTTTGAATAAATGACCTTCGAAAGTCAAAAAACTGTTCTCCAACACAAGTTCCATTAATGTCCTTAATGTAAGTATTTTGGTGTGTGAAAACTTGGTCTGTTGACATAAGAAGTCATAAAACATTTCCATGCCTTCTTTGTGGGGAATGACACTAAATAAGTCCTTGACATCAATTGTAGTGAAAATAATGTCATCACTGAAGTATTCCTGTTTGATTTTTTTCAAACAATCCCATGAGTCTTTGATGATATGGGAAAAAGATCCCAGACAGTTCTTTAACTGGAGGTCTATGCACTTGGCTATAGTTAAAGTCTTGGACCCTTTTGCATCCACAATAGGTCTTAAAGGTGGATGCAAGATGTTATTGTGAATCTTAGGTATCCCAAATATTGTTGGGATCCTGGGATTGTTTTGTGTACAATAGTTAAATTCTACCTCTGCTATCTGGTCATTCAAAAGTAGATCCAAAAGAACCATGTCCATATGTCTGTATGCGATGTTAAGTTCGTTACGGAAAATCTGTTGGTACCCTTCCCTAAATAAATGTCCGAACATTTTTTCTATGTACCTGTCCTAGTCCATGACCACAAGACCGCCTCCCTTGTCTGGTTTCATGACTCAAATGGCTTTGTTAATAGATATATTGTCGAGGAGTATGGTTTCCTCTTTAGGTAAATTGTGTAATGGATTTGAATTCGATTTTTAAAAAGTTGTCTAATGTCATTCATACAAATCTTTTGGTACAATTGTATAGTGGGATGTAAAGGAGGGTTGCTTACACTAGTCTTTTTACCAGAGGTAATGGTAGTGTTTGTGTTTGCTTCTCCACCCAAAGTGGCACTAAAATTCAATTTTGATTTCATTTGAAAAATGGGCCAAGTAATTAGTTGTTCTCACCCCAAAAGTAATCAAATCAGTGAAAGCGCTCAACATTTTTGCTTGGACTATTAAAGCATTGGCTTTTTATCATATTCGGCTCCTGTTTTTAGCTGTCTTTCTGTGAGCTGGCAGTTTGCAGATTGGTTTTTGGGCTGCCGGACGTTTTTGGAGATATTTCTTGGTCCATTCTGCGTGTTTCAGTTGTTGCCAAAAGTAATCAAGGCAAATACACACTTTCCAAAGCGGTTAATCTCCTTGGACTCCCTGTTCGGGGAATGGACTGAGGGGCTTTCCTCAGCTAGCTCCTTCTTAGTAGCAGCGGCTACCAGGATGGCATCAATGAGGACCCCTTTGCTCCAGAAGGGCCTGTCCTTAGAAGAACTGAAGAATTTGTCTGATTACTTGGGCACAGGTTCCACCATGTCCAGCTCCTTCCAAGTCCTGCTGGTGATAACATCCACAAGCTCATCAGAAGGGGGGAAACCCAGGTAGAAGATGGGCCCATCCTGAAGGCCTTCAGAAACATGGACTCCCTTGAAGATAGGGTTGGAGAAGACCATCCACCTCTCTGCTTAAGAACTTAGAGATGCCCCCGAAGGAAACATCCTCTGATGGAAGTCAGGGAGACCAGTCTTCCTCCTCGAAATCTGTGATCTTGGTGAGGGACTCTCTGGGGAGTCCAAGTGCCTCCTCTTGCACATTCTTTTCTGAGGGGGCTTCCTCCACTGTGGGCTCAGGGGAGGACTCTGAAGAAACAAGTACCCCAAGTGGGGCAGTGCCTCTCTGAAGGCACTTATGGGAGGGCTGACCCTGAATGGATGATGAGGCCTCAGCACCCAAACCTGAGAGGGGCTGGGGGGTAACCTAGAGAAGGAGAGGCAACTACCAGACTGGAAAAGGTCCTCTCCACTGCCCAGAAGGCCAATGGGCTGAATGAAGCTCCCCCCTCCCCCACAGCCGGGGCCACCTGGGAAGGGAGAAGGGACCCCTATGCAGGTCTGACGCCCCCTGATGATATTGGCTCTGAGCTGTTCAGCATCAAGGGAAGGGAATGGTCTGAAAAATCCAGACCCGAACCCACCCCAGGGAACTCGCTCGGATTCCTTGGAGGCAAGGCGCTCCCTGGTCCGAGGGCCGAGGAACAGAGCCTGACTGTGTTGAGATGGGGGTGGGGGGTGCCTGACACAGTCGGCCTCTAACTAGAAATACCCTTGTCCTGACATTCCAAAACCTCTTGAATTGGAAGAGGAGAGTGGAATCCTGCAGATGGGGAGGGTCCCCTAGGTACATGGGCAGGGGACTCAGCAAGCCCAACTCAACTTGGGCCTAGAGGAAACTCATCATCCTATCCATATTCAAGGGAAAGAGGCTTCTGGAGGATCAGGATGAAACTGATGAGTGTCCAGATCTTGCTGGGGATCTGATCTTGGATCCCAAAGCCCTATGGTCCCGAACTCTCAACACAATGGGATCTGACAGTACTGTTACATCTGAAGCTTTGGATGGCGTGCCAGACAGATCTGACAAACTGGTAAGATCCAGGGACAGCTTACACCTACTTGGATCCAAAGATGTGATGCGAGGTTCATAGGTTCATAGGTAGGTACTAGGCTATTGGCCCTAAGGCCCATACAAGCCTAGCCAAAAATGTACCCTGGCTTTCGCCACCCAAGAAAATTATTTTCCTGTGCCCCTGTCAAGCAGAACCACAGAAGTGATCCCCGGGGTGAATTTCCTATTACCCATCCAATTATCAAAATTTTTCTTGAAGAGTGCTAATGAGGAGCTCTGTTTGACATAGATAGGTAATCTGTTCCAGAGTATGGGAAGTCTCTGGGACAGGAATCTATCCCTCCAGCATGTTCTGTTTATTGTGGTGACAAGGTTTAGGTCCCTAGAGCGTGTAGCTCGGAGGGATTGGGATTTCTTTAAGTGGAGCATGTCCAACAGCTCTGGGTTTGACATAGCTTTGTATGTTAGGCAGAGATCACCTCTGAGTAAGCGATATGCGACGGAGTAAAGCTGGAGTTTTTTGAGACGGTCTGCGTAAGGCATCTGTTTGAGGCCAGTAATCCTATTTGTGAGGTATTTTTGCGGCCTTTCCAGTTGTTGTAGATGTCTTGTGAGGTACATACCAAAAGGGGCATTGTACTCTATAATGGGTCTAATGAGTGATGAGTAGAGGGGAACAATGACCTCTTTTTCTGGATGAGAAACCTTTTGTGATGAGGTGTGCCACGTAGAAGGATTTCCTGACCACTTTGGCAATGTGATTATCAAAGGAGAGACTACTGTCCACCTGTGTCCCAAGGTCTCTTATCACACTTTCAGTGTTAAGTAGACTACCACCTATGTGGTAGTTCATGGGTACAGAATTTTTACCAAAGGGGATGACAATGCACTTTTTGGCATTGAGCTTGAGACCATGTCTTTGACACTAGGCATCTGTCTCAGTGAGGCCCTTTTGTAGGATGTCCACATCGTTAGGAGTTTCAATTATGGCTCCTAGTTTGCAGTCATCTGCGAATTTAGTTAGCCAAAGATCTTCTGTGTTAGACTGTACTTCAGAGAAGTAGATACCAAACAGGAGAGGACCCAGGACTGAACCCTGTGGTACTCCACTTGTCACTGGTCTGAAGTCTGATTTGGAGTCTGCTACTTTCACAGTGTGGGTTCTTTCAGTAAGCCAGTTGGCAACCCATCTTGTGACATAGGGATTTATACCTAGTTTGGTGAGTTTATCTATAATTCCAGAGTGGGGGGTGGTGTCGAACGCCTTGGCGAGATCTAGATAGGCTGTGTGAACCACCTTACCCTTATCCATGGCCTTGGTGACTACTTCAAAGAAGTCTATCAGGTTTAGGAGACATGATCTGCCTTTTACAAACCCAAACTGTGTGGGGTCCAGGGTTTGGAGATCTCCAATGTCTTTGTTTATGACTTCCATGATGATACGTTCCATGGCCTTGCAGACGAGGCTCGTCAGGCTAATGGGGCGGTAGTTCCCGGGGTCTGTTGTGGCCCCCCCCCCTTTGTGGAGTGGGATAACTGTCGCGGTGCGCCATTCAATGGGCACAAAGCCTGAGGTGAGGCTATGATTGAATATGGTACTTAGGTGGGGTGCCAGTTCATTCTCTAGTTCATGTAGAAGGCAGCCTGGGATGTTGTCAGGTCCCATGGATGCTGTGTTCTTGGCTTTGGAGAGTGAAGTTTTTACCTGTGCAGCCGTGATTACAGGAACTTTGCATTCTTCCGGTATAAAGATGGGCCCTTTAGGGGGTGAGAGGGGGGTAAAGTTAGCACTGAACCTATCTGCCAGGATGTTGGCAATATCAGTTGGTTCTGTATATTTAGTGTCATTGTGCTGTAACTCAGAGCAGATCTGAATGTTGCCATTGAGATTTTTAACATAGCTATAGAATGCTTTGTGGTTGTCTTTAGAATCAGTGGCAATTTTGTTTTCACAACTAGCTTTGGAGGATTTTATGAGGGATCTCAGCTTCTTACTGAGGCTGACCACGGAGTTCCTCCAATCATGGAATTTTACTCTTTTTTGCAACAGTTTCTTTCTTCTGTTGTAGAGTTTGTTTATGTCAGAAGACCACCAGATTGGCTTCCTTTTTTTTGAGGATAGCATCTTGGTTCTGTTAGGGATAGCACGATCCATGCACTCGTGTAAGTGCTTATAAAGTGCATTTGTGTAGGATTCAGCAGTCGTACCTCTATTGTCCATCTGCATGGGTGTCATGAAGTTTGCCACTTCTGTCTTAAGAAGCGTGAAGTTGGCTTTGGAGAAATTTTTTACGGTTGTTTTCCTAATGGGGGGTGGGAGCGGGATGTGGCTGTCTAGGGTGATTAGCTTGTGGTCAGATATGACCAACGAGGAGCTGACCTCTGGTGTGGAACACCGGTCACCCATGTTGGTGATGACCAGGTCTAGGATATTGCTGCCTCTGGTGGGGGTGTGGATAGTTGATCCAAAGTGTTGGAATTGATGATTTCCAGAAAACGTTGAGCAAAAGAGTTGGTACATGAGTAGTTTTCCCAGTTAATGGTAGGGTAGTTGAAATCACCCATTATTAGAGTGTTGGGTTGTACCTTAATATTTTCAAGTGTATCAAGAAAAGAGGAGTGGGAATCCTGGGGCATGGTGGGGGGTCTGTAGCAAGCTACAATCTGGATTGCGGTTTTGCCCAGAGTTAGCTGAACTTGGATAATCTCGGTTGCATTATGCTGAGCAACTAGCTTGGAGGTGTGGATATCCTTAATGAATATGGACACGCCTCCACCTTTAGTGTTTCGGTCTGGGTTTGGTGGCCGAAAGGTGTGGTATGAATTGTAGCCTGGTAATGCAGGGGTGCTCTCTGGAGCTTTGAACCAGGTCTCTGTCACTGCACAGATGTCGATGTTCTCCATTTTAAGGAGTGCCTTGAGTGAGTGCATTTTGAGGTTTAGACTTCTAGCATTGAGTAGCATTACCCTCCGATTTTGCTTGCTTGTACCTTTTACGGTGGTGAATATGTCATTTGAACCTTGCCTATAAAAGGCACTATAGGGGTGGTAAGAGCCTTTGCCAGTATCTGGAATCCCAAGGGCGACAGGTGCAGGCCATCTCTGGCAAAGCAGCGTGGTCTGTCGATCATGTCATCCCAGGCAGATAGATACTGGATTCCCTTAGAATGACACCAGACGCTTAGCCAATTGTTAAAGTCAATCATTTTATCCTTGTACTGTGGTGTCATTCTGGGTGATGGCAGGATGCTACTCAGGGCTAGGGTCATACCGGCCTGGGCTACAAGATCAGAGAGCTCCTCCATGTCTCTCTTCATGTAGTCCAGGGAGGTACGTCTCAGGTCATTCACACCAACATGGACAATGACAGAGTCATATTTGTACTTGTTGTGGAGTGACCTGAGTGCGTGTGTTATGTGGCGGATCCTGGCATCTGACAGGCAGCTGACAGTAACTTTTTCCTTGTTTAGCCTGGTGAGCGGAACATCAGTGTGCCTGACTATAGAGTCACCTATGACTAGAGTGTTGGGTATGTTATGCCTTATGGGCTGTAGTTGAATGGCACACTGAGTATGTGGACTATGTGTCATTTGGGTTGTGTTGGGGGGTGGAGGTTGCTTGCATTTCTGCTTTGGAGGTCTTTGTTGTTTGGGCAGATTAGTACAGAGAGCCTCCGTGAATGTAGGTGTGTGTTTTGTGGTTCTGTGTGTGTGTTTTGGTGGTGTAGGTTTTGAGGGACTCTGTAATGAGTGTGGTGCAGTGCAAGTGTTTACCTTCTCCTCTTGACTGTCTAGGCCTGTCTTTGGTAAAGAGAGCTTTGCTTCCAGTTTGGCTATATAAGTGCATCTCTCACAGGTCGTAGTGTTGGGTGGTAGGAGGAGAGGGTTGTCTGTGTACATGAGGCAATTGCTGCATTGTCTCAAGATGCCCAGATTCATCAGGTAGACAGGAGAAAACACCAGGAGCTGACCTTTAGACATGCCTGAATAGGTGCTTATTTATTAAGTACTAAAAACTGTTTTCCCCTAGACAAGTGAGGAAAGTTGAGTGCTGTAGTAATTTGTAACTTATTTAGTGCTTACAATGAGCTCTGAACAAGTGCTGAGATCAAAGAAACAGATGAGTGCTAAAACTAAAATGCTGGCTAGTTGCAAGGGAAATTTTGAAAAACAGACTTTATGGCACCAGGAATAGTTTAACCCCAGTTAAGTGGGAGGGGGGGGGGGGCTTAGAAGCTCACAAACAGTCCTGGACACAGCAAATCCGTATCTGACCTGCCACAGGAAAGGGGGGAAGCAAGCTTAGAATTTTTTTTTCCAGTAAAGTGGAAATGGAGAAAGCTGGAACAGAAGTTAATTCAACGTTAAGAATCTGAGTGGGTTGGCCTTCACAAATGTTCTCTATTAGATTGAGTGAACTAATGACACTAGACTGGGAGAAGTGTCACAGATAAAATATACAGTATGGGCAGGCAACTGCAACGCCACCAAGTATAAAAACACACAACACTAGGGAGGGTGGGTGGGTGGAAAAAAATTACAGTTCCTAGCTGTAGCCACTAAATGAAAGTTTTAAACAGATCAAGGAGCAGACTAGAGAATGCTTTTAACAGACAAAAATGCACATAAAGGTTTGGATAGAGCAATCACAAACAGAAAATACAACTCTCAGTATAAAAAGGCAGTTTACAGTTAAGTAATGTTAAAACAGTTTAAAACAGTACATAAATGCAGTGAAACAATAAAAAAAAGCTTTATAACAGTGCAAAAATATAGTAGATCAACTGTATAGCACAATTATAAGTGTTTCAGTAGTGCAATTCAGTGAAAAACACTCCGGGATTAAAAGATGCTCCTCATGTGGTCAGAAGATGCCATGTTCTGATTAGCTCGGTTCTCGGAATGGCGGATCTCTGATCCAAAGCTGAAGAGACTCTGATCCAGGGATCTGCGATCTGAGAGGAGGAAGAAGACCCCTGAGGGAGGAGGCCGTGTCTTCTTCAGCTCCTGTGAGAGCTTGGAGGGGGAGTCTGAGGGCAGGAGGATCACCCAATAAGAGCCTATTATGGCGCTCCAAGGGCCCTGAGGGGGATGCAGCACAGATGTTGCATTCAACCTCCAAAGGCGCCTACCCCAAGCAATACAGACACTCCTCATGCTAGTCAGAACATGGCATCTTCTGACCACATGAGGAGCATCTTTTAATCCCGGAGTGTTTTTCAGCCATGCTAAATACAAGCAAACATGCAAACGTACCAGTGGCCCTCCCTCAGAAAATACACTAACCCCAGAAAAAAAAAGGAAGGGCAAGAAAAAGTTTTTTTTTTTTAAACTACCCTAAAGAAAAGGGTGGGAAGTGGGAGACACCAAAAAAAAGGGGGGGGGGGGAGTCTTAACTAAATTTAAGATTTAGTAATTGGGGAAGAAGGAACTTAAACTAAAACTACAAACAGAGAGATAAGGAGAGAGAATTAACTTAGAGCAACAAAACCCAACAAAAATAAGCACTTATCTGCTAACCTCAGCCTGGACCACATCTACAGCATTTTGGCAGCAAACAAGATCTTAGGGTTAGAAAGTAGCAAGGGATTATGGGAAGGGGAGAAGCTTGAGCTCTGGCTTCATCAAAGAAGTTGCCAGGTCGGATCCAACACCCATCTGTGACGAATAATGACACGGATAGCATCAGATCTGAAAAAAGCTCTGATTTACGAAGTGCTTCACTTTAGTACTTGCCTGCAGTGCCAAATGGTTGTCCTGCAGGAGCAAAAATTAAAACTACAGTGCTTTGTTTCAGCACTTGTTTTCAATGCAGTACTGACAGTTTTGGGATGCCAGTACTGCACCCTTTCAACAGCAGCACCAACCGATCATGCCCTATAACACCTTGCACCAGGGGAGGGTTATTCCATCCTAACATTGAAGGCTTACAGTACTCCTGTTTATACTGCATCATCAACATACAAAACTCCATATAACACTGAAATGCTGCTCATGTGAGCATGTATATAAATGTTGTAGGTTTCTATTGTGTATGTGGAGGAGGGTACTAGACCTTTCAGCTTTCTAGGTCTGTGGCTATTTGTAGCTGGGATTCCTGAGCTGCGGGCATTTTATAACTGTAAACATAATACTACTGTACAGAATACAATAAGATGGCATACTGAAGCTACTGGGAAGTCTTGCACGCAAATCAGTCTGAAACCTTGGCCAGTAAAAAAAAAAAAAAAATACATATAAAAAAAAAAAAGTCAGTAGCCAGCTACGAAAATATAGCATTCTACTCAAGAGCTGAAAGCAAGAACTCTTGTGTATAAAATGACTGCACAATCAGTTTTAACACTCAGACTCCACTGACCACAGTTACTACCAATCACTGACCACAGTTACGACCAATCACTGACCACAGTTACGACCAATGCACAAGTCAAACTGCATTGAGGTCAAACATGCTTATCTGCATGCTTAAGATGGGCACTGCAAGGGACCAAAAACAGCAAAAATTAGAACTTTAGTAGCAGAATAAGCACGGTACAAAGTTCAAAATAAGCACAATGAACTGAAAAACCTTCCAAAACTCAAACTGCTGAGCTATCAAAAGACCTTGGCAATACTGGAGGGAAAAAAAACAACAGTATCCTGCATAACAAGGCAACTAGTAAGTTTTGTCCCTACAGGTTAGCATATAAAAAGAGTTAAAAATAAGTGCCATTACTGATGTTGAGATGGCACTATTGGGTGAATCTCTGCTACAAAAAAGGAAAACTTCGTAGATGACTCCTCTGGAAACAAGATCTGAATAGACAGCAAATAGTATTTTAAGAGGCTGCAAATGTTAAGGAAATTAGGACCAAAACAGAAATGGTGATGCCTAAGGCAGGCAAATATCTAGTCAGCAAGGCTGCAAAAACTAGAGTAATAAAAATTTACACAAACCGGAGGGCAACAACCACAGCCTTGCTACGTGCTTCTGGCTAGAAACCAGCTGAGAGGCTGAGTTTGGACAGACTTAGCAGTGAAAGACTACCTCTCGACCTGTTAGAGCAAGAAATCTAGAGAAAGCCATAAATAATGGGGGGGGGGGGGGGGCAAAGGCCCAAAAATAAGGACAAATTTTAAATATTGCTCTTACAAACTTAGAAAGTTGATAAAATAACAGGTTTTGCATTAGTATGAATTTTCTGAAGGGTATGATGTCGGAAACTGGGCATACTGGGGCAATGCAGCAATTGCATACTGGGGTAATGCAGAAATTGCATACTGGGGTAATGCAGCAATTGCCTCATGTACACAGACAACCCTCTCCTCCTACCACCCAACACTACAACCTGTGAGAGATGCACTTACATAGCCAAAATGGAATCAATGCTCTCTCCACCCAAGATTGTGCTAGACAGTCAAGAGGAGAAGGTTAACACCCACACTACACTTCAAGCAACACATAGCCCTTCTAAACCCACACCACCAACACCCACATATAGCAACACTAAATCCACATATGCAGAGGCCCTTAACTGTAACCTGCCCAAGCAACAAGGACCTCTGAAGCTGAAACGCAAACAAACACCAATCACAACCAAAGTGTCACATAGTTCACAACACCAGTGTGCCACCCAGCAACAGCCCCTAAGGCAAGACAACATACCTAACACTTTAGTCATAGGTAACTCTATAGTCCAGCACACTGATGTCCCACTCACCAGGTTGAACAAGGAGAAAATTACAGTCAGCTGCCTGTTGGGTGCCAGGATCTGCCACATAACGCATGCACTCAAATCACTCCACAACAAGTACAAATATGACTCTGTCATTGTCCATGTTGGAGTGAATGACTTGAGGTGTACCTCCCTGGACTACATGAAAAGAGACATGGAAGAACTCTCGGATCATGTGGCCCAGGCAGGTATGACCCTAGCCCTGAGTAGCATCCTGCCTTCGCCCAGAATGATACCACAGTATAAGGACAAAATGATTGACTTCAACAATTGGCTAAGCTTCTGGTGTCATTCAAAAGGGATCCAGTATCTGTCTACCTGGGATGACATGATCAACAGACCATGATGCTTTGCCAGAGATGGTCTGCACCTGTCGCCCCTGGGATTCAGGTTACTGGCTATGGCTCTTGCCACCCCTATAGTGCCTTTTTTAGGCAAAGTTCAAAGGACAAAACCACCACCGTAACAGGTACAAGCATGCAAAATCTGAAGGTAATGCTACTCAATGCTAGAAGTCTAAACCTCAAAATGCACTCGATGTCTGTGCAGTTACTGAGACCTGGTTCAAGGCTCCAGAGAGCACCCCTGCAATACCAGGCTACAACTCTTACCACACTTTCTAGCCACCAAACCAGGACTGAAACACTAAAGGTGGAGGATTGTCAATATTCACCAAGGATATTCACACCACCAGGCTAGTTGCTCAACACAATGCGTCTGAAATTCTCCAGGTGCAACTAACACTAGGTAAGACTGCAATCCAAATTGTAGCTTGCTACAGATCCCCCACCATACCCCAAGATTCTCACTATACCTTTCTAAGCATACTGGAAAATATTAAGATAGAACCAAACACCCCAATACTGGGTGATTTTAACTATCCTGCCATTAACTGGGAACACTACTCATGTACCAACACCTTTGCCCAACGGTTCTTGGAATTCATAAATTCCGACACCCTGGATCAACTAATCCATAGTCCCACCAGGGGCTCCAATATCCTAGACCTGGTCATTACCAACATGGGAAATCAATGCTCCACACCTATGGTCACCCCCTCGTTAGTCAGGTCTGACCATAAGCTAATCACCCTTAACATCCACATCCCACCCCCACCCCCCAGTAAGGAAACCTCCATAAAAAACTTCTCCAAAGCCAACTTTATGCTACTCAAGTCAGAAGTAACAAACTTCATGACACCCATGCAGATGGGAACTGAAAGTTCAACTGCTGAATCCTACACTAAGGCACTGTACGAGCACATCCACTCATGCACATGAATCGTGCCATCCCAAATAGAACCAAGATGCTCTCATCTAAAAAAAGAAAGCCAATCTGGTGGTCCCCTGCCATAAACAAAGTTTACAACAAAAGGAAGAAACTGTTGCAGAAAAGAGGAAAATCCCAGGATGCAAAAACTCCCTTACCAGCCTCAGTAAGAAACTGAGATCCTTCATAAAATCCTCCAAAGCTAGTTACGAAAATAAAATTGCCAAAGATTCCAAAGACAACCACAAGGCATTCTATAACTATGTCAAGAGTCTAAATGGCAGTGCTCAGATCTGCTCTGAGCTAAAACAGAATGGCATTAAATATACTGATCCCAAGGATATTGCCAATATCTAGGCAGATCGATTCAGTGCCAACTTCACCCCTCTCTCACCCCCTAAATGGCCCATCTCAATACCGGAAGATTGCCAAATTCTGGTAATAATGGCCACACAGGTAAAAATGCACTCTCCAAAGCTAAGAATACAGCATCCATGGGACCAGATGACATCCCAGGCTGTGTACTACATGAACTACAATATGAACTGGCACCTCACCTAAGTGCCATGTTTAATCATAGCCTCACCTCAGGTTTTGTGCCCACTGAGTGGCACAGAGCTACAGTTATCTCACTCCACAAGGGGGGATCCACCTTGGATCCCAGAAACTACCGTCCCATCAGTCTGACGAGCCTTATCTGCAACTTATAAACAAAGACATTGGCAACCTTCAAACACTGGACCCCACCCAGTTTGGGTTCGTGAAGGGCCGATCTTGTCTCCTGAACCTGATTGACTTCTTCAAATTAGTCTCCAAAGCCATGGACAAGGGTAAGGTGGTCCACATAGCCTATCTAGACCTTGCCAAGGCCTTTGACACCATCCCCCACTCTGGAATCATAGATAAACTTACTAAGCTGGGCATTAATCCCTACGTCACCAAATGGGTTGCTAACTGGCTTACTGATAGAACCCACACTGTAAAAGTAGCCGACTCCAAATCCAGCTCCAGACAAGTGACAAGTGGAGTACCTCAAGGTTCAGTCCTGGGACCACTCTTGTTTGGCATCTACTTCTCTGAAGTACAGGCCAACACTAAGGGACTCTGGCTAACAAAGTTCGCAGATGTCTGCAAACTGGGAACCATTATTGAATCCCCAAATGATGTAGATACTGTACAAAAGGGCCTTACAGAAACAGATGCTTGGTGCCAGAGCCATGGGCTCAAGCTCAATGCCAAGAAATGTATAGTTATCCCCTTTGGGAAAAAACATGTACCCATGAATTACCATATAGATGGCAGTATACTAAACACCGAAAGTGTGATAAGAGACTTAGGACCCAGGTGGACAGTGGTCTCACATTCGATAACCACATCACCACAACAGTCAGGAAATCCTTCTATGTGGCACACCTCATCACTAAGGGCTTTTCATCCAGAAAAAAGGAGGTCATTGTCCCACTGTACTTATCCTTCATTAGACCCATTATAGAATACAATGCCCCATTTGGTATGTACCTCTCAAGACATCTGCAACAACTGGAAAGGCCGCAGAAATACCTCACTAAAAGAATCACAGGCCTAAAGCAGATGCCCTATGCTGACCGCCTTAAAAAACTCCAGCTATACTCTGTCGCATATTGTCTACTCAGAGGTGATCTCTGCTTAACATACAAGGCAATGTCAAACCCAGAGCTGTTGGACATGCTACACTTAAAGAAATCCCAATCTCTCAGAGCCACACACTCCAGGGATCTAAACCTTGTCATCACAATAAACAGAACATGCTGGAGGGATAGGTTCCTGACCCAGAGACTCCCCATACTCTGGAATAGACTGCCCATACATGTCAAGCAGAGTGCCTCTTTGGACCTCTTCAAAAGGAACCTTGACGATTGGATGGGAGAAAGGAAATTTACCCCAGGGATCACGTCAGTCGCCCTGCTAGACAGGGGTCCAGGGAAGTAAATAGTGTGGGAAGAAATAGCCAGGGAATTGTTATGGCTAGTCTTGTATAGGCCCTAGGGCTGATAGCCTAGTACCAACCTATGAACCTATGAAACCTAAATGTCTGTCATTGTTTCTGACATCAGTCTTCAATGATTTGCCAGCGATTTCCTAGAAAACCTAAATTTTGTGAAAAACGGACCAAAAATTTGAGGTAAAAATCTGGACATTCTGTGAAAATCCATGCAGTTGAGAGGTATGGAAGTGTCAAGAAAGCACACCTGCATGTTGTCAGGGCCCACAGAGCTAGTGTTTTTTTGCCCCAGATAGTGAGTGACTTGCTTGGATGTGGTCTTTGAGGGAGATTAGGACCTAGTGTCATGCAGTGAGAGAGGTTTGAACAATTTTTTTTTCTGCAAATATGTTGGCTCTGTCTTCCACAGTTAAGTGGATATGATTATTATGTACCAGCTTGGTGAAGTACTGGATATAACTTCTAAAGTGCATGACATAGTTAAAGAAGAATTTAAGGATGTTCTTGATAGTATGACAGCATAAGTGTTCATACTTGACCTTATCAGGTCTAATTTTTATTCCTAAATTCCTTGTTTAACTTTTTGAGTTCAGTTTTTGATCATTGAGTTTTCTGTTTGTTACTGCAGGTAAAGAGTTTTATCTTCTTTTGTTTAAACCAAGGTTCATGTGTGTGTGTGTGTGTGTGTGTGTGTGTGTGTGTGTGTGTGTGTGTGTGTGTGTGTATTTGGATTATGGCTGAGGAGGGGCTCTACTTCAGTAGACCGAAATATCAGTTACGCAAATTACAAATAACTGAGACAACAAAACCGAAACCGCATTTTAATGAACCAGAAATAGATTCCAGGGAAAAGAACTATTTGGCCAACATAACAAGAAAAGCACATCAAAACATGTTAAACCCACCCAAGTGGGGGGCTTTGCCCCCACAAATCCAATATGGGGGGGCTGCACCCCAACAACCCCCTTAACTAAATATACCAACTATGAGATTGCACTATAGTGGGAAAAAGGGCAAATTTCCCATGTTAGCCAAGTAGTTCTTTTCCTGTGAATCTGTTTTGGTGATGTGCATGTTCGTTAAAGTGCGGTTTCTGTTTTGTTGTCGCAGTTATTTGTAATTTGGGTAAGTGGTATTTTGGTCTACTGAAGTAGACCCAAAGAGGTTCTCTTTGGACCTGTTCACTGCCTGGAAGAACCTCCACAATGAATTCTGGAAACACTGTGTGGGTGTTGCTTAGATTTTTTAGTTGTGTCTCAGACTTTTTTAATGCTACTCCTAAGGTACATTATAATAAGCCACTAATTCAGTGCTACTGCTACAGCTGTACCACTGGAAGTGTACTGATTGTTTGATTAATTACAGGAATCTGGAACAATGGTTTGCAGGAGGCTTTCTATTATTCTTTCTTTATATCCAGCAAAATTCACTGAGCCAAAATGGTATCTTTTTCAGGAGTGCCCAACAACTCCTTACTATAAACTTTATTTTAAAATGTAAAATTCTGGGAGTGTCACTGAGGTTGCCACCTGAATTACAGGATATTCTCCCACATGCACTTATAAAAATTTAATGTATTGGATTCTTGGCATCTTCTACAAATATTCATAGCCCATTTGTATACTGAGAAATAAGGGGGATAAATTCACATGGTTTAAAATGCCATTTATGCCAAACCACATAGTGCATGAAGAGTACGAGACCAAAGCCTTGTGCAACAATCCAGTTCCATACTTTGGTTTTGCTTACTAGATTTTACCAAAATTATCAATGACAGCTGGCCTTGATGGAGCTTGCATATATTCAAATCTGGACTTAAACCTTAAAGCCTTAGCTAGAATGGCTGTTCCAGTGGCATAGAGGGATAAATCCCTGAATATCACTTGGCTGACCTGGGTACAATTAATGGCTTGGGTGACTGAAGAGAGGCAAGAAGAGAGGGGTGGGATTGCTCATCATGGGTGGGAAGGCGCTCATGAATGACTCTCTCTAAGGGAAAAGGTATGGTTCACAGAGGGGAATTGCTCTCAGACATGGTTGACAAGCTTTTGTCAGGAAAAAGGAAGATGATAGGGCACAAAGACTGCCAAGACCCTGGAACATCCTTAGTATGCAGTATTGGCCCCAGCAATTCTGGACTAATTCAGGTGGTTGGAGACTAGCTGGTAGATTCAGAGTGGATGTGGGGCACTGGGGGCCAAGCCAGTAAGAATGATGTGTAAGGGGGTTGGGGGGGACAAAAAAAATCTTACTAGAATGGAAAGAGCCTAGAGACAGCATTTCTCATTTCATGGGGCTGTATGTAGAAAATCTCCTGAAGCTAATAATGAGTGAAGGACTGAATGACACTTTGATTACCTACAGGATGCAGAAATCCTGAACAGCAAGATAGTCCTGAACTTCAAGTCCAAGGGTTACAGGATGCAGAAACCCTGAACAGCAAGACAGTTCTGAACCTCAAGTCCAAGGGTTACAGGATGCAGAAATCCTGAACAGCAAGATAGTCCTGAACCTCAAGTCCAAGGGTTACAGGATACAGAAATCCTGAACAGCAAGATAGTCCTGAACCTCAAGTCCAAGGGTTACAGGATGCAGAAACACAAATACCACCAAATAAGAAAGACAAAGAATACCACTAGCGACAACAGCCACAATCACAGAGCAACGCTGGGAAAGAATATATTTATTGCACTTAGCGCTTCAGCTCCCAAGCCTTCATAGAGTAAAAAATATTACTAAAACATAGGTTTAAATACAAAAAAAATAATAATCCATCCCACTGCTAATAAGTTAATTAATTAATTAAATAATCCAAGGGTTACAGGATGCAGAAACCCTGAACAGCAAGATAGTCCTGAACCTCAAGTCCAAGGGTTACAGGATGCAGAAACCCTGAACAGCAAGATAGTCCCCTCATGTCCAGGGGTTACAGGATACAGGAACTCTGAACAGCAAGATAGTCCCGAACCTCATGTCCAAGGGTTACAGGATGCAGAAACCCTTAACAGCAAGATAGTCCTGAACGTCAAGTCCAAGGATTACAGGATGCAGAAACTCTGAACAGCAAGATAGTCCCGAACCTCATGTCCAAGGGTTACAGGATGCAGAAACCCTGAACAGCAAGATAGTACTGAACCTCAAGTCCAAGGGTTACAGGATGCAGAAACCTTGAACAGCAAGACAGTCCTGAACCTTATGTCCAAATGTAAAGTGCAGTCAAAATTAAAGAGATAACATAGTGAATAGTGCTCACTGAAGCCCCAGAAGGATGAGAGGATTTCCATCAGAATGTCAAGCAATGTATCTTTATTTTCACAGGAAGTTACTAGAAGCACAAATACATCTATGATGATGGTCAAATGCCTGTTACTTCCTCGCACCTACTCCTAATCCAAAGGGGCAGCCTTACAATCACTCCAACATCTACTATATTCAGCATGTTGGACTGTTGAATTAACCATATAATTTTATAGGGAGTCTACCACAGAAACAATTGGGGTTCTTACATAAGAAGAGGATATTTGCAGGCCAGGATCTTCAAGTTGTCTGCTTCAGAAATGAAGATCCAATCAGAACTTGCTTCAGAAATGAAGATATTAGTGGCTGTCCCATCTAACGATATAATGACTTACATCTACTAAGTGTAAGTGTGTGTACTTTTACTGCAAAAGCCTCGGTGGTATCTAACTAACTTTGGTTTGCTTCAATGTTACATGGTGGTATGGAGCCTGAAGTTTCAGAAGACATGAGGAACAAGACCCCAAAGAAACTGCTGTGTCACACTTGGACAGGAAAAAGGCTTAATTGAAGCAATACTGTATTCTATGGAAGTTGGCCACTCTGGATGCAGAATTACTTAAAAGAGGTCATGCAGTCCGGAGGTGGACAGAGAAAAGGAGAGACGGCACAGGTTGAAGAAGAATAGCAAAAAAACATGCTTTGGCCTGAGCATTTTCATTTTTCACTGTAGAGCTGGCTGAACACATTTCAGAAGGCAATACAGGATGCTATAATTCATGTTTGGAAAGGATGTGCATCTGTTCGGACCTGCAGCTTACATAATGAGCTGGAGATATATATATATATATATATATATAAAATACATGAGATACATTTAAAATGTCCAATGGCTGAAGTAATGAATGGCAAAAGACTGACCGCAAAAGGTCAAAAACAGAAATTTGAAGAGATCATGTAACAGTGAGGCCTGTTTTTTCCCTTTTTCCCACTGTAGTACAATCTTATAGTTGGTATATATAATTAGCAAAGTCTATGTTATGTGATAGAAAAATGTGTTCATCGAACACGTTTTTATCAACACATTATTCTTCTTCTTTTCCCGGTTAGGGGTCGCCACAGCGGAACTCCGGTCCGCTAATGGTTGGCAGTAGATTTTTTACAGGTGCTGAGGTGCCAATTTGATGCCCAACCTTCAACGAAGGCATGCCCATTCTACGCATGTCTTTCGAACACCACTCGACTGTGGGGAAGACATGTAGACTCCACACAAAAGGCGCTCCAGCTGAGAATCGAACAGGAGAACCTCTTGCTGTGAGGCAACAACGCTACCGCTGCACCACCATGGCTTAAACAGCGAAAACACTAAACACTGAATAGTCACTTCAGCAAATTTTTTTTTTCCAGGGGAAAAAATCACTTGGCCAAAGAAAAACAAACTTTCTAACTCTACAAAGTGGGGGGCTTCACCCCAAAACAGCCCCCTAACTAAATATACCAACTCCGAAATAGCACTACAGTGAGGAAAAGGGCAAATCCTCGATGATGGACAAGCTTTTTTTCCCCTAGGAAAAAATTAGTTGAAGTGGATATTCAGAGATTGGTGTGCTTGCTGTTTATGTGTCATAATATAGACCCAATTAGCAGGGGTATATGGTGCAGGGGGCTTCCCTCCCTGCACATAATGTGTATCAATTTTTCTGTATTTTGAGTTTTGCCCTTTTGTGGTCTATCTTTTGCCATTTTGGCATTTTGATCATTCTATATTAAGAGCAAAGATTCAGATTGTCAAATGTTTGTCAAATGTGCATAATATTGAACACATGGGTTTTGTAAGTAAGTGTGGGTTTGGAGATTAGGGGGTGGGAGTTTGTATGTGCAAGAGTGTGTGGGTCAGGGTTAGGTAATGGGATACTATATAAGAGTTTTTGTGAGGTTGTGTCACTTTTAGGTTTAGGATACATATGTTTTAAGTTAGGTGATACTTATGTTTTGTCTATGTGTGTGTGTGTGTGTGTGTGTGTGTGTATGTGTGTGTGTGTGTGTGTGTGTGTGTGTGTGTGTGTGTGTGTGTGTGTGTGTGTGTGTGTGTGTGTGTGTGTGTGTGTGTGTGCACATGGGCATATAAGTTTGCATGTGTTCTGTGTCTGAGATGTCGTGTGTAGGGGTGGTATTATGGGAAGGGTCTTTCCTACATTGTAGGGTTAGGATTAGGGTTAGCAGGTATTGGTAAGTTGGAGCAATGGGTTATTTTCTGGAGTACTCCTCTTCGAAAATGATATCTGCTGTAGTTGATTCAGAGTAGCAAAAAGCATCATTACATGAGATGTTGTGTTCTTCATAATCACTGTTTCTTGCACCACTGCATTGCTGTTTGAGCTACGCTGAGTCCTGACTTCATTGTAAAAAGGTGAATAACTTACTTTATGTTTTTTTGGATTATTATTATAGGGAAAGTATCAGATAGACTGTTTCATTAGTTATGTTTGCAAGGGGGCTGGTGCCCCTCCTTAACCCTCAAAAATGACTTTTTAAATGGGAATACAGAGTGGGTTGGCAAGTCCCACCTCTCCACAGATGGAATTAATAAGAAAGAAAGCCAGAATCTGTCAAAATGTTACCATGGCAACAATTACCAAACAACTCTAGTGTCATAACATTCTGCAAGCTGTGCAGATTCACTGTTGAGGCCTGGTGTTCTACGGTAATACTCACACTTCCATGATCTTCCACAGTAATATACACACTTCCGTTATGCTCCACCGTAATATACACACTTCCACGATGTTCCACATTAATATACACACTTCTGTGATATTCCATATTAATATCCACACTTCCATGATGTTCCACATTAATACACAAACTTCCGTGATGTTCCACAGTAATATACACACTCTCTTTTCATCACAAGTACCTAATAGTGTGGCCAGTTTACTGTTCTAATACTTGCCTTCAAAAGCCCAAATATCAGCATAACTATTCCATTCCTGCTAATCTTTTGTCTCCAAAGTAAATCTTCAGCATCTCCCAAATTAAAACATCACATGAAAAACTGTTCTTACTTATCAAAAAAATAAGCATGGTTTATAATAAACTGCAACCATTAATCTTGATTGAAATAGTTAGTTATTCTTCAAAGCAGTGATATTAAATTCAGTCCATATCTTAGTGTTGTGCGTTGCCATAGTAAACGAAATCAAACTTCAAAATCACAGTTCTCATAAATGAGTGTTATTTTGCCCATACAACTACATGTAGCATCCTAAAAACTATTTTTCCCTAGAAAGTGTCCATCACTAAACACAACTGAGTAGTACTCAGTATTTATGAGTCTTAGTTAAAACCAAGTAATACCATTCTAAATAAGCCTTTTCTTGTTTTTTGAGAGTCACTCTATAAATCAGAATGACCTTCAAGAAGAAAAGGAGGAAGCACTATCTTTCTGATGTTTGTATTCATACTGTGACCTCTCATTACATCTGCCAGGTGATACAATGATTTACATCTGATGTTTACTAGGTAATCGTAACAAGGTGATAACTGCTTCCACATGTGGTACATATGCCTGTCAATAGCCTGGCTCTTTGACATGAAAGGATAAAGTCCTCAAAAGACCCAAGTTCAAATAACAGCTAGTGTGCCAGAAGAGTCCAGATGGGGAAGATGAGAATGAGGGACAACCGCTGTCTCCCCCATCCTAGGGGAAGGGACTGGCCATTTCAGATGACCAGTCTCCACCATGCAAACAGTGCCTTGCACAGCACTGAAATAGCCAGGACCAGTGATGTGGGCATGGCAATCTCAAGCAGGTAATGGTAGTCCTCATAGCTTATCATTAAACATGCATAAAAAGGGGTGTAAGATGTTCGGCAGTGATGTAGGGGCTCACATCAGCCACTAGTGCAGGGTTAAGGCCTTCCTGGAAATGCCTTCTTTGATTGGATGCTGATGGGGGCACCAGCTACCTCCATGGCTGTCTGGATTACAGCCCCCCCCCCCATTTGGCTTTTGCTTCTATACTGGGACTACTCATAACCAGTATGTGGGACCGAATTGGTTAGAGACACATTGGGATACGCTCGACACCCAGCATACATTGAGGCAGCCATTTATGTGGTAAAAAACAATATTACAGCAATACCCTTGTTTGCGGGCAACTCCTTGACCATGGATTTGGGTAGTTTTAGTTTAAACTGGGGCACGGAGTTACTTTACTCAGCCTGTTCTTACAGACTATACATAGGCTTGGACAATCCCTGGTACTAATGCCAAAGCGGTACACTCTGGCACATTTCGCTTGACACTCCACTGTGGGCCAGCAGACGGGAGTATCTTGATTGCTGACATCTTTGCCTTATTTCCTTTACTTTTCTATGAGTATTCCTTTTGTGGGTTGGACAGCTGTATTAACTAAATAATGACAAATATAGTCAGTGTCTTTAAAGTAAATGCTGTTTGAGTACTGTTCCTCCCTACAGTTTGTCTGCCAGGCACCTGATGTCTGCGGGGAGGAAGACTCGTGATATCTGACACCCTGCTCAAAAAACAGTACCTGTCCTTGCATAGTAATGTATCTTAGGCTAGCAACCAGACAACACCTGGCCTAATCTTTACAAGAGTTAAGGCTCCTTCTAGAGAAGGTACCAACACTCTAAATAAAACAACAAGTTCAATTTCTCAGAAAAGAAATTGATTGTGACATGAATTTTCAGGCACTTTGGACTGACATTCCCCATTTCATTGCCAGAAAATAAAATCCAGAGATGTCTTTCCTGATAGAGAAATGGCCTGCTTACCCCAGAGTAGAAGTCAATTAGTGACACCGTTGTTTAGTATTTTGAAACATACCTCCCAGCTGTCCAGAATTTTGCAGACTATCCCAATTTTTGTCTCATATTTTTGGTCTGTATTTATAACATTTGTAATTTTCTGGCAAATCATTGAGTACGGAAGTCACTAAATAATGACAGACATTTGAAGTTCAGAGTTCATGTTCTACAGAAAAAGCATGCTAATGCAAACCTGTTATTCTGGCTACTTTCTAGGTTTATAAGAGCAGTATTTTAAAATCTGTCTCTGATTTTGCGCCTTTATCCCCCAAATTACTTTTTATTTTGTCAAGAATTTTTGTGCTAAGAAGTTAAGAGGTAGATTTCGGAATGCTGTCATCTAGTCAGCACTATACTGTCAAACTGGTATATAGCTCTGCAAAGATCTCCTCTGACAATGGATCATACCTCTCAACTGTCCAGATTTTCACAGACTGTCCAGTGTTTGCTCATATTTTTGGTCTATTCCTCATAAAATCTATGGTTTTCTGCATTTTTGTGGCAAATCAGTGAGGACTGAATTCACTAATCAATGACAGACATTTAAGTTTCAGAAAATATATGGTAATATAATACCTGTTATTCTAGCAATGTTTTAAGTTTATAAGAGCAATATTTAAAATGTGTCCCCCCCCCTTTACTTCTGGCTTTGTCCAGATTTTTTGTGCTAAGAGGTTGAGAGCTATGCAATGGAGAATATGTGGAGATGCAGTCTACTGTTCTAGACAAAAGTATGTTTAACCAACATCCCTCTCACATTGTCGAGCAGCAATGGATGTTACTAAATTCATATAATTGTATTCACTATTCATAAATGGCCTGTAAATCCACAAAATAAATATTTATTACCACAGGTTTAGATCCTGATCTGTGTAAATGAACTGTGGGAGGAGCATCAACTAAGAAAACTGTCAATCTTCCTGCTTACCATCACTGACGTACCAATAAAATCCATTTTCCTGAAGATTCTATCACCTAAATAAATATACTGGGCTTTAATGGATTTCACTATGGCTGCAGTTTGCCCCCCCCCCCCCCCAATTACTTGTACTATCCTTACTAAGTCTATTTATGAATATGCAGCCAAACAAATGTTAATTGGGGCTGCATTTGTACGCCACAGGAAAGCATTTGATCCTGTTCCTCATATACTGATCCTCTGCAATTTTACAAACGATAGCTTCAGTCAGAACAGTATTAATTGGTATAATATTATAGGTTCATAAACATAGGTAACTAAAACAAGACACTCATTTAAGAATTCTGCCAACACCCCTCCCCCACACACACACACACACACACACACTCTTGCGAAGGAATTCTCTACTCTCCTGCTCCTGTCCCTGTCCATATATATCACTTAGATCATCCTTCCTCAAATCGTGTCCTTCTTGCTGCTCATCCTGTGATTTTCAGAACCAGATCATTCTCTGGTATCCTTGTAAAGGGGATGCAGTCACACCTGGAAGCACATATTAATAGTTTTATGGCAGAGCTGCAAACAGCACAACCATGCCATATGGCACTGCTGCTGAGCTGCCACGAGCACCCTGCAAATAGAACATTCTTACCATGGCTTTATCACATAAGCTTTTTAAGTATCTTCAACTTTGTTCAGTGTAAATTCTGTCCTGTACAGTAAATGGAAACATTCCCACCCATTTAAGTGTGCTCCACTCCATAACTAATTTCTTGAACCTACAAGCACAGATCCTAGACATAAACAATGTACTATCACCCAAAGTGACTTCCTATTTGAAGTATGAGACTGTAAGTGTGGTAGGTGACAGACAGCTACTTCCTGTCGTCCAAGGTTTGATTCCTTCAGCCTCTGTTTACCTTATTGTGTGACCTGGAGCAAGTCGTTTAACCAGACAGTTCTCCCTGGCTGATTCTTAAAAAAAGACCCAAGTGGATCAGTGCTCTACCCTGGTTTTCAAATACAAATAATTTATAAGTCCCACAAACTCCCCAAAAAAGTAAAGTGCAACTTCATAAAAGAGATGGTAAATGTTGAACCTCAGCACAATACCAGCATCCAGATCCCTGTTACTTATATCTACCAACTCTGAAATTACTGTACCTCAGCCATGAGCAATGTTATGGGGTATAGCACCCACATACTTGTTATATAGTCTCCCCCACTTGGATTTACAGCATCAGTCTTCCAAGGAGTGCAGTCATGGTGCACAGAAAGCAGATACCTACGTGGCGAAATGGGGAACCATGCTTTGTGAGGTAGCAACTTTAATTGCTGCATCACAGTCTGCCCCAAAAGCCCCCATATCACCTCAACTCACCATCCCTTGAACTATATTGCTACACAAGGGCATAAAGGTAATTATTTAGGTATATAAATGATCACTCCAGTCATACTCAAGGAACAAAAAGTTTCATTGCAAATGTACACCTAAGAAAAATGTAAAATGCTTTCTTGTGGGTTCCCTGCACTTATCTTTTGAGGAGCATATTGTTCTCACTCTGAGGCTGCTCCATCTTAGACAAAGGGTTAAAAATAAGAACATTATTTATTCCTTCTGAGAAGTACCTCTGCCTCAGGTACTTCATTCTTGAATAGGACAACATGTAACAGGCAGCCAAACATGATGAAATACAGCATAAAGCACACCAGCTCAGGCAGTCATCACATGTAATGCAGTTTTGAAAACACGAAGGAAAATCACCCAAACAACTACAGTTTTTCACTGATATATTAAAACCCTATAATAATTCATCTGTGACTGCTTTCGTTATATTAATGGAACACAGGAGAACAGTGAGCATTCCTCCTGCATCTAAGCTTTAAGTATCAGTTATACTTGTATTTTCATTCGATAATCAATGTCCTGTAAAACTTATTATGTTTGTAGATATGTAATGTATTCTTTGTACTTATATTTCACTATTGCTAAAATGGTGTGTTTTCAGTTTTACACAATTATCAGATGATTACACTAATTTATTTTTTACCTGCTCAGTGCATTTGGTCCTGCTGGTGGTGATCTGCTTTCTGAAGGATCAGATGGCGGTGTTATGACAGGGATTAAAGATAGCTATGAGACCTGTGATTATTACATGTTCAATGATAACACCAATACTGTAGACAATAAAGACAACCCTGGAACATATAACAATTGTTGCAGTGTATAGACCACCAAAGTGCTGATGACCTACAGGGGTTCATATACATTTCTTACATGAAACGCAGGAGGGAAGAATAATATTAGCTGGGGACTTAAATTTACCGGAAACAGACTGGAATAATACTGATTCAACATTAGTAAGGAAATTATTCAGAGTATATTCAGGAACAACAATTGTTTTAGATTGTAAAAAAAAATGCCAAGAGACAGAATATACTAGACATTGTTTGTGTTCCCAAAAAATTACTGTAACTTCAAGTCAAGTTTTACCACCGCTGATATGCAGTGAGCATGGGGTTATAAAGATTTACTTGTTGCTAGATAATTCTGCTAAACTCAAATCTAAGCCAATGCACAGAAGGTTAATTACAGATTATAAGGGAAGCAAAACAGCCACTGTGTAAAACTAACTGGAGTGAGGTGCTCAGTGGAAAAAATGCAGCTGGAATGTGGAAAGTTTTGAAAGAGAAATTGTTTGAGTGCAAAAAGTCAAAAAAATGTTTAACATCAGGCTCTAGGCATACTACATCAGGGGGATATATTTCCATAAGAACAAGATATCTGATTAAGGTGAGAGGCAAAAATAAAAGAAATGTAAGAGAGGTCGAACTACAACTTTGAAAACTGAAATAGACAAGATGGACAAACAGATTAAGCACAGTGTTAGACAAGATCAAGAAAAATTTGAAGAAAATGTATATAAAGATACTGAGTATAATAGGAAACCTTTTTATAGATACACAAGATGTGGTAGGAGTAAAGACACACACATTGATAAACTGTGTGCAGATTCTAAAATGTATTCTAAAATTTATTCTCAGACACAACAGATTAGATATATTTTGCTCCACAAAGGGTGATAAGTTGTCCGAGTGACATCCAGGTAACCCCAGATACTGGAATCAAATTAGATTATATTGAAAAAGAACTGTGCAACCTGGATCCAAACAAAGCACAGGGAGGAGACGGAATAAGTAACAATGACCTGAGAACACTTCAGCAAGAACTTACACTACCATTACATATATTATTCACTAGGTCATATAAATATGGGAGATTCCTCAAGATTGCAGACATGCACTTATTAAACCTGTCTTTAAGGGAAAGGGGAGTAGGACAAACCCAGAATCATATAGACCCTTAAGTCTGCTTTCATGTTGTGGAAAAATAATGGAGAAGGTAATACTGGATAGGTTATTGTCAGAACTGGATAGGTTGGGACTTGAAACCATATATCAGCATGCATATGTTGAAAATAGATCTATTACCACCTGTAACATGATGTTCTATAACAATATAATAACAGCTATGAATGACAAATTGTACTGTGATGTAATTTATGTAGATTTAACTTCAGCAGATGGGTGGGCAGTCACAAGTCACTAGGATAAGGACATGTGAACAGTCACGGGTCTATATTATTTAATCAAAATACGTATTCATCAACTACATATTCATTGAACACTAATCAGCAAAACTCATTTCAGCAAACCCCGGACGTTTTAACCAGGGTTAGAAACTACTCGCCCACCAGAACTCCGAAACAGACAC
This sequence comes from Protopterus annectens, assembly GCF_019279795.1. Lineage (NCBI taxonomy): Eukaryota > Metazoa > Chordata > Ceratodontiformes > Protopteridae > Protopterus > Protopterus annectens. Next base: position 1,372,945,031 of record NC_056746.1, read on the forward strand.
CTCACTAAATCAAACCCACCCAAGTGGAGGGCTGCACCCCTCAGCCCTCTAACTATGTATACCAACTGCTAGACTGTAAACTACAATGGGGAAAAGGGAAAAGTTGTGGCGATAGCCAAGTGCTTCCTAACCCTGACATGAATTTTGCTGATTAGTGTTTGATGAATACATATTCGACGAATATGTATTTCATTTAAATGATATAGACCCAGACTGTCACAAGTCACTAGGATAAGGAAGGGTGGACAGTCACAAGTCACTCCTCAGATGGTATTGTATTTATTTTCTGCCAAAACACATCTCCATTTTTTTCTACATTTTTCCCAATCAGATGTTAGCAAATATTTATAACTGTCTTATTCTGCTTGGGTTGATTTCATATTACTCAGCAGTGTTTTCACAACTGGAAAACAAGAAGAAGAAAAAAAAATGCAAGATGGAGAATGAATACATCTCCATTGCCTGTACTGAGCAATTAAACAGTACAGTGAAAGAAATCAGCATTTCAGGGAACTGGCGTCTGAATCCCTGGCAGCAGGTAATATTTATATTTCAACCCATTTCCTAATGTTGGCTGTCACATTCATTTTTCTTTGCCATTACTTTCCTAAAAAATCCCTGCATACCATGTGTTTGTACCTACACTTCATAGAACAGCATTAGTATCCCCGTTGTGCGAAGACAGACCTTGTGCTCGGGTGAACGACTTTCACTCAGTGGTTCTCCTACATCCAGTCTCTAAAATTCTTGAAAAATGTGTACATTCTCATCCTTTGGTGCATCAGTACTCAACAACTTTGTTTCTGTTTCTTTGCATGGCATCGTTTCCAACTGTGCAACAGCTGTAGCTTTACTGGGCATAGCAGAGCCAGTATATACTAAACTTAACCAAAACAGCACTGTCAACAATCTGTTTATGGATTAATCCGAAGCCGTTAAGATTGTTAACCACTAACTCCTGCTGACTGCACTTTTTCCAGTGTAATTTCTGCAGACCCATGCAGATGTGCTTAGTAAAGCATGTGTTCAGTGCCAGATGAATAATGTTTCAAAGCTGCAGACAGCCTTAAACAAACAACACAGAAGATAAGTCAGTCATTAATAAGGCAGAAGCACACTTTCACAACCACTGGATGCTTCATTCTCATAGCGCTTGACTTAGTTCTGGTATAAACTTCAACAAGAAGGAAAGGGAAGTCTGAGCACTAGAAGATATACATGTATTCATGATTCTGACTATGTGAGTCAAAGGACACGTGGGCAGAGATTAAGTGTGTGATGCACACAAAATATACCTGCTGTGCTAGTAAACTGTTTGGAGGCATATGTAGAAGTAATATCAAAAAATAATAGTCTAGTAATGTAGAAAAATTCAGTTCCATACGATTTTTTTTCACACACACACAAGCTGTGTCATAACTACAGTTATACATTATTATACATCCCAGTTTTTTATGCTATCACACTGCAACAGCTTTCTTTTTCAATGCATCACAACTGCCTTAGTGGGAAGAATTTGCTGTTCTCGCATTTCCCATATAGGGAAGCTCCTTTCTGCAGAATCCGTCTGACTGCATCAGTAGAGCAGGGAATTTCCTGTTATAAATATACTTGTGATGGGTGGGAACTCCTTAGGCTGTTTAGCCTGGTTCTGCAGTTTATTTCTGTTCTCCTTAGAAAGCAGCTGGTTACTTCTCTAGGACACTACATATGCTGTGTACTTAGTGGGTAGTCGGTTTTGTAACATTAACTCAAAGAGGCATCATCTTGGAGAGTATTATCAGTTTTTATTATCAGATTGTCAGGTAATCAGCAGTGTGACTGAAAAGCATTGTCAAATCAGCTCTGCTGTAGCAAGTTACTGTATCGGGGTGCTTGTTCTTTCCCCCCAGTTTGTAGTAACCTCAGAGGAGTTAATTATATGAAATAAGAGTAGGGAGAGTCGCCCTTCTGAGGGCTGTCTTGGGTGCTTATAAATGCAAATCTTTACGTTTTGTTGGTCACCATGATTTGGTAGTGGCAGTATGGAATGTGCAACACGTGAGAGTTGATGAGGACAGTTTCCATTATTTATCTGTCGTGTATTTGTGAATTATACTAGCTTCCACTTCTTCCTCACATTTATTAACTATATTTTTAAAATATTACTATCAAACTTGATCGTATAAGGAGAAAATTAAAAGGATCTATAGTAGAACATTGTACCATGAAACACTGCATTATGAAGCAACAGATCTGATAAACTCTCTGTGTACATCATCGCCTTTAGCAGAAACACGATCACCCCAAACCGTTGCATCGATAAATATACTATGACAGTGTGCGACCTTGGATATAAGGAGAGACTTCCTTACCACCACAGTTCCGTGATCTCAGAGATTTCATTAATTATTTTTGACTAAAATTGGGAGTCTGTTAATAGTCTTAGCTGAACATGATGTGATCATGCCCAGGCATCCCAAATTAAAATACTGTTGTGGAAATTCTCACCATAATTAAAAATGGGTGAATATATTCATTTGTATTGTATGATGAAGTGCTGTATCTCCAAAGATTACCCTGAGGATTTAGAAACAACCCCAGTGCAGGCAGTAAGAGCAGCAGTAAAAAAGGGCTGTTTCTGCAATGTCGTGATTTGTGATTCAGAGACAAGTTAGCTATAATGAAGAAAACCTCATTAATGAATAATTTGCATACCTTTAAATCACCAATAAAAAAGCACTACTCAATATTCAGCACACTGCCCTTGTAAAAAATCACCAGAAACCACCTTTAACCATCACTAGTGCTAAACAGCAATTTCATGCGGTAGTTAACACTGGTGGTCGATGCATGGCATTGGCAAGTGCACCATCACATACCTCTTACCTATTCATAAGATGACAGAACATCCGCAATGTCTTACTTTATGTTTTGCCCCTGTCCACGTAAATTGCTGATTCTTAGGGTCAGTAATTAATGGCAGGCTTTACAGTTTCATTCTCTTTAGTGTTTGTAGAACTGGTAATTTATGGTAGTGCTTTTGCTATGAACTTTTTAACTAAGTTTCACTAACAGTTTAAATATTCTCCCTTGTGTCATCTAGTGTTCCTCCCAGCTTTGTACTGAAGCAACTCCCCCCGAACACACACATACACACACACACACACACACACACACACACACACACACACACACACACAGACACACACACACACTCCTGTTGTTGCTCTTTTAACTCACGGGTTGCTAAACACACTGACTCATGCCAGATAGTAGAGTTTTATACTTTTCATAATGCAAAATAACCCTGACTGCACTGCCTGCCTAGTTAATGTAGTGGGTAAATGCTGCTGCTTTCTGTGTCAAGAGTGCAGTGTTTGAAACCTGTACCTTCCTTTTACTTTACATATTTTTCTTAAATAAACACTTAGGTAATATTTTGAAGTATCCCTGGTATCTAGTGAAGTGTGGAGGACTAATATCATCAGTCTGAGGTCAGACAGCACAGAGTTTGGACACTTTTTAGTGTCTTTAGGGTACACTATATAGAGTATCCCTGGTGACTAGTTTCCCCTTGACCCATATTTTTTGTTAAGTGCCATTAAGGCAAGATGTTAAGAATTAACTGTGGTGTCTAGTGTTCCCCCACCAACAATATTCCAGGATTTGCTTGTTAGTCTAGGGGAGTGTGAAGGCATGACAGTACCCCCTTCCTACTGCCCACACACACATTGACACATACAAACACACATGCACGCATGCACACACGCACACACCTAACTTATCCTCCTAGTGCAACCTCCTGGGCATACCTAATTACATGCACTGACACACATACACACTCTCCAGCATGACCTGCCTGCTAAAATCCCCGGCACTTACCTCTACCACAATGGGTGAACACAAGCATCTGTGGCCATGTTAAGTTAAGCCAGCTGTGTAAATCCCTTAGAACAGCCATTTCTAGGGGAGAGGACATGGCTGCTTAGCATATGCCTCTCCTCCGAAAGAAATTTCTCACTGGTAGTTTAGCATCTTATCAGTTAGTAAATGCTTACAAAAAGTGTAATCAAGTAAGGAAACAGGCAAGAGACATACTATTTCTCATTTCTCCTTACTAGCACAGCATCACTTTCACTTTTGCAGGATGCAAAGTGCAGGACATTACCAGTCAACATTACTGCTCTTCAATCTGAGATAGACATTAATAATAAATTACCGATTAGGCATGCACACTACTATAACCGGTACACAACTCCTCACCTCCAGTATAAGTAGTACTTGCGTTTTTATTACTGTTACTATTGTATACTTTTAGATACTGCCCCTCAGAAAAGACTAACATTCTCAATTAATATCTGCGGAGGTTTACAAATGCATGCTGAGTAACACTTCTCCTCACTAGCTGTCTTCTGTAGGTTTACAGCCATGGTACTGGACTCTGCAGGAGATGTATAGGTGATTCTGCAGGAGATGTATGGGCGATGCACATGAATTCTGCACATCAGCTTCTCTCAGTAATGGTTCTGGCTGAGGAACAAGAGCATGTGGGTTGCTTCTCAGGTCTGGTCAGTCCAGAATTTCTCAGCTGATAAACATGGTGCCAACAAATAATGCCAGAGACCATCTTAAATTTGTAGACAAGTGTCCTGACTGCTCCTTAATTGAAGTAAAAACTCATTTACAATTTTCTTTATAATTCCGGATAAGGACTGTCTGTCTAGTGGCAAAGATACATGTAAGTTTTTTATTGCCCGTTCTTGCTTGATTTGTCCATCTTCGACAGACTGTTGAAAGTATAACAAGTCCAGTCAAGAATGAAGCGACTATCCCATGAACAATGTGGTGGGAGTTTGATTCGTTGTGGCATTAACAACATTTTGGTATGGAAATAAGAAATTGGCCAACTTTGGCTGGAAAGTGCGCTTGTTATTTGCCATGGCTAGAAGTTTTTGTTTAAAGCTTTCCACAAACCTTTCAGCAATCCCATTAGTTACTGTATGGGGGACAGATGCAATATGTCAAATGTCAGTTTTACAAAGGAATGTGAGGAAGTCAGGTCCCATAAATTGTGTCCATTATCACTTACTAGCTGCAGTGGCGACTCTGAAAAGTCTGACCATGCCATCTTCTTTACTACAGGAATGATTGGGGTCACCCATGACCTCCAATATACTTTTGAAAGTTGTTCTTCTTTCGGCTTTTTCCGGCTAGGAGTCGCCACAGCAGAACTCCGGTCCACTAATGATTGGCAGTAGATTTTTTACGGTGTCGAGGTGCCAGCTTGATGCCCAACCTTCAACGAAGGCACACCCTATGCATGTCTTTCGAACACCACTCAACTGCGGGGAGGAAATGCAGACTCCACACAGAAGGCGCTCCAGCCAAGAATCGAACAGGAGAACCTCTTGCTGTGAGGTGACAACACTACTGCTGCACCACCATGGCTAGAGTACTTCACCTGATTGCAGTTAGCCTAGTTCCTTTGCAGTCAAAGACAAAATATCATAAAGCACTGGGCATGCCTTGCACAATTGTGGGGAAACATTCTCCTTAGGTACAATTTTACCCTTAATGTTCTTCACGGTACTGATGCCACTTTTAAATATACAAGCAACGTCTCTCAGTGTTAGTTGCAGAGCTGTAGGTAGGTCAATTGGCACCCTAGGCAATCTCTCAATTTTCACCTGTCTTCAACCAGAGTTGAGGACAAAAAAAAAATCCTCCAGAGTTGAAGACCAGGCTGTTATATTTTTACATAATACATCTTTCATTGTCAGAAACAATTTCAGAAACTGTAGCAAAGATCTTTACCAGCTGCTTGCTACATTTCCTGATGTACTCCACAAGCAAATCATTTAAGCAGTCACAATCTCAGCCTCATTTGTTTAAATGAGTCTCAGTAATGCACTCTTGCCCAGATGCCCAGCAGAAATGACCTTATCGTGGATATGCAAGGACCAATTGGCACCTCCGCTACTGTGCCAATCATGCTTCTAATAGCTTACACCCTGGGCAGCCACCCCGTTTGCCCCACACTCCTATAACTTCATGTGGGTTTCTTTTTGGTGGCCTGTGTTATGGCAGTGCCTGCACTCTTCACTTTGTATTTACACTGAGAGGGAAGACGGAAGAATGGCAGCATGGTTTCCGATTTGTACGTTTTACTTTTATCATTTTGTTTGTATTACCAATTTTAATTCTGTCTTGTAATTCATTACATGTCTAGCAGACGTTTCCATTGGCAAGACAATCATCTCTGCCCATTTAAATGTTAGTTCTGCCGCAGTTAACAGACTTTTTAAATTCCTTGTTGTTACAATTCCACACACCATATGTTCACATAGACCATCATTTAAGCCATTACCGATCTGACAAAGTTCTGATCATTATTTTCAGTTCTACCACATAAGTTGCAATTGACTTCCCTTCTTGATTATGCTTGAGGAACAAGGCTCCTTCCTGGCTTTCTTTACTTATATCTTCACTTTCATTTTGGCAGGAAGCAAAGTGTATAGCATTAACAATCAGAATCACTGTGCATCAGTCAGAGGTAGACATTAATAATGGATCACAGACCAGGCATACATAATACTGCTACTACTAGTATGCAACATGTAGTATTACAGTTTGAAGTAAAATATTTTGTTAGTTAATCAGATGTTAAGGAAAATGGCTCAAAATAAATTCTAACTTACAGTATTGTTTTAAGTTTTTGTGTTCAAATGACCTTGGAATTTATTTACATTAGGAGGAGGTACGTTTTCAAATTAATAAATTGTGTTTTCAACTGCTTTCTATTACCCAAACATAAGTAAGATATCTTTCAGCATTTTTAATGAAGACCTAGGTGAGCAGAATTACATGTCTCTGGCTAAGAGAAGCGTGGAACCAAGTTACACAGTTAACATCACATTAGAATACAACATTTTCCAAACACTTTGCCATAATATCTGTACTATGGAATAGAATATGAAAAAAGAATGCTGCATCCTGACTGCTGGCAACCAGAGACTGCTGAACTTTCAGCCAAACATAGTGGTCCCAGCTGAAATAAAAATATTTAGAAAAGGCACACGTTTTATTACAAAAATACCCAAATTCATAAACACAGTTATGACAAGACCATAGGGGTATTTTGTTTAGTGGCATGATAATATCCCTGCATAGTGGAACTTTTGCTGTATGTATGCATCATATGTAATCTTATTGAAATCTGTGACATTATACCACTATAATCTCCAACCATTACTTTTTTTAAATTTTACTAAACCCAAATGGTGGTGGTTGAGTTTCTGATAAAATTAATGCATACACTCAGGAGAGTAACTGTCACTGTCCCCCACCCCAGAAAAAAACTGATATGCGAGTGTCAGCAACAAGGTACTAAGGGTGTAAACGACAGTACTTTATTATTGGGAAGGCTGCATTTAAACACACACACTGCAAAATAAAGGCAACCTCTCCTTCCCCCACCCACACAACACATAGCAGATTGTGAAATGATACCTTGCCATGTGAGTCTTATCAACTTGAGCACTTAGGTTCAGATTAGCATAATATTCATCCAGGAATGGTGAAATAAGAATAGAAAAATGGTGGTGATGGTGGTTGGGGGGGGGGGGGTGCCAGACACTATTTCCTTCTAGTACTTTGTTTTTTCTCTGAGGTGTCTTTTGTGTGGAGCCCTCACATCTTTCCTGTGTTAATTTGAGATTTCAACAGGTGCTGCAGTTTCATCACACATCCTACATTTGTGCCACATATGAACTGGCAGTCCTATAAACTACCTGTAGGTGTATGTGTTGTCTGGGAGTAAGAGTGAGAATTAATATATGTGTGTGTGTGTGTGTGTGTGTGTGTGTGTGTGTGTGTGTGTGTGTGTGTGTGTGTGTGTGTGTGTGTGTGTGTGTGTGTGTGTGTGTGTGTGTGTGTGTGTGTGTGTGTGTGTGTGTGTGTGTGTGTGTATGTGTGTGTGTGCACGCGAGCATGTGTTCGCTCATCCTGCAAGAGGTTTACTCCCTGTTCAGGAAAAAGTTTATATACCCTATGCCCAGTAAATGCTAGGTTAGGGCTCTACATCTTCCACAACCCTGTATTTGATTAAAACCAGTTAACCAGAGAAAGAATGAATGAATGAACACAGGAAGATGGAGTAATGCAAGACCATATCGGCTGAAGTGTAGTTCACAGAAAGAAAAATATGTGACAAGATTAGTTTGCTTAAAAATATTAAGTGCTAAGATCATGGGAATTATGATTACCAGGCCACCAGACCTTGCAGAAGTTTGCACTGTGACCAAGGTTCAGAACAATTTTTTAAACTGGACAATAACCACCAAGATCAGGTCTCTCTTTCTAGGGGCAACTTGGTAGCAGTCATTAGCATATATGGCTTGTTTAGAATAACACCAAATGCAAGTAGAGGGAACAAAAAGCTTAATTGTCCTCTGACTGCTGTCAAATCTCGTTGAAGAATGTGGGTCAATGTGAGCAGGGTAGTCAAAGTCAAAAACTCAACAGAGGAAAAGAGAGAGCCTGCAACTGACTGACAGGAAAATCCCTTGGGTGAACTTTGATAGTATGCATCACATCATTCATGTATGTTCTGTGCTGTGGGCTACAAAGGTGGTCAGAATGACATCATTAATGTATGTTCTGTGCTGGAGGCTATGAAGGTGGTCAGAATGACACCATTCATGTATGTTCTGTGCTGTGGGCAATAAAGGTGGTCAGAATGACATCATTCATGTATGTTCTGTGCTGGGGGCTATGAAGGTGGTCAGAATGACATTGTTCATGTATGTTCTGTGCTGTGGGCTATGAAGGTGGTCAGAATGACATTGTTCATGTATGTTCTGTGCTGTGGGCTATGAAGGTGGTCAGAATGACATCGTTCATGTATGTTCTGTGCTGGGGGCTATGAAGGTGGTCAAAATAACATTGTTCATGTATGTTCTGTGCTGTGGGTTATGAAGGTGGTCAGAATGACATCGTTCATGTATGTTCTGTGCTGTGGGCTATGAGGGTGGTCAGAATCACTTCGTTCATGTATGTTCTGTGCTGTGGGCTAAGAAGAAGGTCAGAATGACATTGTTCATGCATGTTATGTGCTGTGGGCTATGAAGGTGGTCAGAATGAAATTGTTCATGTATGTTCTGTGCTGTGGGCTATGAAGGTGGTCAGAATGACATAATTCATGTATGTTCTGTGCTGTGGGCTATGAAGGTAATCAGAATGACATAATTTATGTATGTCCTATGGTGTGGGCTATGAAGGTGGTCAGAATGACATCATTCATGTATGTTCTGTGCTGTGGGCTATGAAGGTGGACAGAATGACATCATTCATGTATGTTCTGTGCTGCGGAGGCTACGAAGGTGGTCAGAATAGTGCTACTGGCTCTGTTTTACTTCAAACCCTCAACAGCATGAGACGCTTTAGTCCCACCACTGTGCCACCTTACATTCCAGTATTTAACACTCCCACCACTGTGCCACCTTACCTTCCAGTATTTAACACTCGTGTTCTGGATTGATTGGAATGGTGCAAGTATATCAAAGAAAAGGGTGTCAGTTGTGGGGAAAAAGAGCAATTAGAAAAAAGTGGTCACTGGTATTTTCTAACCTTATCCCATGTGACTACTAAACCAAGGTTCAGGCACTTTAAATACACAAGATGGAGAAGCCTAAAGGCTGCACCAATAGACAGAGATGTCCAGTTTGGCAGGGACTTCACTTTAGTAGAATTAAAATGGGTATTTCAAACTGTGAGGTGCTTGGATTACAAATTAGGTTTACGAGACAATATATTGTTTCTTGGAGGCAGAACTATCTAAGTGTATTGTACAGTAAATCAGAGAGTTAAAGTACCATGAAACATCAGTGTCTGATTTTTCCATCAAAAATGTGTAGCCAGTTTCTAGTAAAAATGTGTGTTTTTAAGTTACAAACACTAAATAATATAAAGCAGCCTAGTTATAGACTTACTATTCTTCTTAAAATGCATATTCATACAAGTTTTTTTTTATGAAGAATGCTAATCCTACTGTTGTATAGAGCTAACTATATTTAATTCTGCAACATATTTTTTGATGTGTTATCTAATTCTTGAGCGAAAAAAAACTTAGAGCTATGAAGTAGAAAAAAATGACAAAGAATTCCTGTAAAGTACTGATATTTTGGCATTTTGCCAGCATCTTCCATTTCATTGCTTGCGTTTGTTTGTATATTTGTATGTTTATAAATGTATTTTATATATATATATATATATATATATATATATATATATATATATATATATATATATGGGTTCACTTTATAACATCGAAATACTGAAATGTCAAATTTTAGTATCTCGAAGCTATAAAGTCGAATGTTACAAATAGCGAACGTTCATAATCGCAAATTTGACATATCTCGAAAATATGTCGAATTCGCGGTTATGAAGTTGCGCTACATAATGTCCGGGTTTGTGTTTTATGTGTGTGTGAGTTGTGTATGTGTGTTGTTTTTTTGTTTATGTTGTAATGTGGGTGTTGTGTTGTATGTTTAGTGTAGTGTGTGCGGTGTTTTCGGTTATGTGGTTTTGCGGTTTTTGTTTGTCGGTGTTTTGTGGATTCGGTTTTATAGTCTCGAGATACTGAAATTCGATATTTCAGCATTTCGAGGTTATAAAGTGAATCTATATATATATATGTATATATATGTATATATATATATATATATATATATATATATATATATATATATATATATATATATATATATGGGTCCCATTTAGGTGATTGAAGTTTTAGAACTTCGAATTTCATATGGCCGACAACATATGATTGAATTTTTAAACTTTGAACACCTAAACTGAGATCTCTATACAGAGCGAAATGGGAATTATCCCTTTTCCTCACTGTAGTGCGATCTTGGAGTTGGTATATTTAAATACTAGAGGGGTGTGAGGGGTGTGGGGGGTGCAGGGGGCGATTGCCCCTCTGCATAAACTTGTAATTTCTTTTTGTTTTGTTTTTTTTTCTTATTTATTTTATTTATTTATTTATTTTTATTTATTTATTTTACATTTGTTGGTCTAGCTGGATATATTTCCATTTTCAGTAGAGGCCCGGGGAGAAAAGCTCCAAACAGTAAAAACATGAAATACAAACAATGAAGGAATCATAATTGTTACATAGTACATAAACATAGTAGAAATAAAGTATGCATCTTTTTTTTTTTTTTTTTTTTTTTTGTTGTCAACCAGTATGTATCATTGTGATCACCAGTTCAGTTCCTCATAAGAGAAATAATGAGGAAAAAAAAAAAACTTAGTATGGTATAGACAAATATGAGCACAGGCAAGGAAGGGTTAGTCTGGTTTACTGCATGGGCATAACCAGTGTATTTTAAAGTGTGTTTTGAGCTTTTGTTTAAAGAGAGGCAAAGAAGAGAGTGATGTTAATTCTTTGGGAAGTAGGTTCCAGTCTTTTCCCACAGTGTTAGAAAACAGGGAGTTTCCAGCCAAATTGTTAGTTTTGGTTATGCTAGCTAGAAGCTTGTTAGAGGAGCGTAGTATATCTAGGTTTTTATAGGGGATTATGAGATTGGATAGTATAGGAGTTCTATTAGGTTGATAAAATATCTTGTGGGCCATGGTTAGTTGGGAGATTTTTAGAAGGTTTTGAATTTCTAGCCAGCCCAGCTGCATGAGGTTTAGGCAGTGGTGGGTACGAAAAGGATTACCCGTGGCAAACCTGGCGATGTTGTTATAGGCATGCTCTAGTTTGACAAGGTTATTCTTTTTGAGGTTAGTATATATGGGAGAGGCATAAAGAAGAGTAGAAATTAAATGGGAGTGTGCAATTTGGGTTTTAGCTGTTGGAGTTAATAAGGATTTGATTCGATATAAGGAACCAATTTTCTTGTTGATAGTTTTAATGGTGTTATTTATGTGATTATCAAATGTAAGGTTGTTATCAATAGTAATTCCTAACAACTTAGTTGTGCAGTCAGGGTGTATGATAGTATCATTATTGGAAGTGATAGAGAAATCTATTGGGGTGGACTTATTGGTTGGTGTAAAAAGAAGGAGCTTGGTTTTCTTAGCATTAAGAAGGAGACAACGTTTAGTGAACCAAGTTTCAACTGAATTGAATACTTTCTGTGTCAGGGAATGTAGTGCAGATGGTGAGCTTGCTGAACAGATTAATGTTGAATCATCTGCATATTGAATGCAGGTGGCATTTGGGATTGTTACATGCAGGTCGTTAATAAAAAGAGAGAAGAGAAGTGGACCTAGAATAGAGCCCCGAGGGACTCCCAGGGTGACAGGTAGAAGAGATGATATATTATCTGCCTAAAGAACTGCTTGTTGTCTATTGGTTAGGTAGGACCTGAACCATTTAATTGCTAAAGAGTCAAGGGCGAAGGATTCAAGAATGTTGATAAGAAGGGCATGGTTAACCATGTCGAAAGCTTTGGAGAGGTCAGTAAAGAGAGCAGATGAGAGGTTGTTGTTATTGTGATTTCTATTTGTAACATCTGTAAAGGATAGCAGGGCTGTCGTGGTACTATGGGATGGCCTAAAACCATGTTGGCATTTAGCTATCATGTCATTTTGAGTTAAATGGTTTAACAGTTGATGATGAACACATTTTTCCATAATTTTAGCTAAGGGAGATAAAAGTGCTATTGGCCGATAGTTAGAGTAGTCGATTGAGTTTCCGCTTTTGTGAAGGGGAATAATATGGGAGATTTTCCAGATGTTAGGAACATTCCCTTCCTTAATGGTTCTATTTATGAGGATGGATATAGGATAAGAAATTACTTTGGCTGCTTTTTGGAGGTATTCAGAAGGTAGCTGGTCAGCAGAAGGGGTACAGGGCTTACGTTTTTGGATGAGTTTGAAGATAAGAGTGGTAGAGACTGGTTGTATTGAGAAAGCAGGTGGAGTACTAGGTGTGGAAGTGGCAAGGTTTGAGCTGTCTAGAGTAAGTTGGCTTGCTAGTGTTTGTATGGTTTCTGTAAAGAAAGAATTAAAGGCAATGGCTGTTTGCTGGGGGGTGTTTGGGTCTGCTGGAAGTGGGGCTGGCGTCTGAGAGTGCCCTGGGGAAAGGAGTTTATTTATACTAGACCAAAACTTCTGGGGGTTATTTTTGTGGTTTTGTTGTAGTTTATAGTAGTAGTTTTTTTTTGTCGGATAGTATTGCCTTTTTTGTACTATTTCTCAGTTGCTTAAACAGTAGTTGCTCAGAAGTATTTTTGTTAGCTCTCCACTTTGCCCAGGATTTATTTCTAAGTAAGATTTTTTGTTTGGTTTCTTTGGAAAGCCAGGGGGCTGGTTTGGCTTTCATTTTGATGGTCCTTTTGGGTGCATGCTTATCAAGGATAGATAGAAATTTAGAGTTTAGATAGTCAATGGCTTGTTCAAGTGGTAGAATTTTTAAAGGGTTCCAATCACAAGCATTTAGTTCATTTTGGAATAATGTTGGGTTGAAATGTTTGTTGGTACGTATGATTCTATAAATGGGGGGATTTGAGATATCATTTTTATGCTTAAGGATATAGGTTAAAGTATGATCACTAATATCGTCGGGTAGAGTTCCAACATTGTAACTTTGTTGTTGTCTGTTTATAAGAATCCAGTCTAGTATGCTCTCTTTTTTGTTTGGTTTGTTGATTCTGGTAGTGGAGGTTATAGTTTGACTGAATCCATGAAGGTTGATTAGGGACGAGGGATTATCAGCTTTGATAGTTGTCCAATCAGTATTAAAATCACCAAGTATAATAGTTTCTTGGGGGTATGTGGAGGACACCTGGCTTAGTATATTCTCTATCGTACTAATATTATTACCAGGTGGAAGGTAGATGCAAATGATATATAGGGATTTGTTCTTGTTAGCCTGGAATTTGGTAATAAGTACCTCAGCCTTGCTATTTTTAGGTGGGTCAAATGGTAAAGTGGAGATTTGAAGTCCCTCTTTGAATAAGATTGCAACTCCACCACCCTTGCTTTTTATACGGTCCAGCCTAAGTATATTGTAGCCTTGTGGAATGATTTAATTGTCTTTGGTTGTTGGTTTTAACCATGTTTCTGTTAGACAGAGGATGTCAAAGTTATGGGTATCAAGGAGGGCATGGAGATGGGTTATTTTGTTATTAATGCTTCAGATATTCAGGTGTCCTATTAGGAAAGAGCTGGGAAGATTGGGCTGGGTTGTTAGTAGAGTGGGATTTGTGGGGCCAGGGTTGGGGTAGATGTCACCATCTTTTAAGTTGGGTTTACAGAGTCGTGATGCAGGGATATTTATAAAGTTTGTTAGAAATTTCTCTTTCCTTATTGTGGATGTATGGTATTTGATGTGTGAGATTCTATGGTATTTAGGTAGTAGGTAGCTGGGAGTTGATGTAATGTTAATTTGACCTTTAGGGTTGATAGAATTGTAAATTGTTGTTTGTTTATAGGAGTAATAAAAGTGGTAGTGGTATGGTTTTTCAAATGAGGTAATGATGTAGGAATAAATAAGGAAAGTAGAAATTATGCTTAAGAATATGGTTTTGGTGAGTTTAGGTTTTACAGTTATAGTCATGTTTGGAGATAATGAGTACAAGGTTGTAGGGGTTGAGTAGAGATGTAGGAAGCAAGGTGAATAAAGACTGAGAAGAGAAAATGGGGAGGAAACTAAAGAGGGTGGTTAACGGGAGAGAGGGTGTGGTGTGATTAGTATAGAATAGCTTATAAGGGTAGTAGACAATTATGGTGGGTGTTTTAGGTTAATGGATTGTGAAGATTGGTGGGATTAGGGAGGGGGTGTGGTAAGGGATGTATAAAGGTAAGGACACTGGGGGTGGGTGAGAATTGGGGGTAGGGTAGGGGAGCGGAGTGAGCCCGCAGGGCGAACGGAGTGGGTAACAGCTGGAGGCTGGAGACAATCAGTTATACAGTGCAACTGGGTTCCCCGGGCTTAGGGAAGGTAAGGATTTATTCTATAGATAATTAGTATAAGGCAAATAGAGTGGAATGTGTAAAGAAGGGAAGAATGTGTAAGGGAGAGGGAAAGGGACAGTTGAACTAAGACAAAGAATCTGGACTTAAAAGTGAAAAAGGGGTTTAAAAAAGGAGTAGTAAAGACAGGTAGAGTAGGGTAGAGGTGTACTTATGTTAACACTGAAAGGGTACTTCTTTTCTCTCTTTCACAGAAGTTCAGTGACAATGGTATGAAACAGTACAAGGTTGGTGATTTAATCTATTGACTGTGGGGGTATTACTTCCAGTAAGGGAATTTGCAGAGGTACACAGAGGAAGGCTGCCCCACAGGGATTAAAGGAGACTGAGTAGCAGGTAAAAAGCAACTTTACATGCTATAGTACTGCTGCCCTCTAGTGGAGGAAGAAAGGAGTTACATTCAGACTAAAGATAGGAGGTAAAGGAAGAAAACAGGTGAGAAAGTAGGGGATGGCCTAGGGTTGGTCCTTGGGTGTGCTGGCCCTTACAACAGGTTATACTTTAGACACTCATAAAGTTCAGTTTAATACCTATAAGAGCAGTAGCTTATACTGTGAAGTTAGGTTAGCTGGGCTTTAAATACACGCAAGGAATCCTGTTGGGTAATCCGTTCCTGAGAGCTTTCCTTCTGCCTTGTTACGTTAGGGAAGATGGAGAGCCTGTGTCACAGGCACTAGGCTTAATAGCTATAAGAGCAGTAGCTTATACTGTGAAGTTAGGTTAGCTGGGCTTTAAATACATGCAGGGAATCCTGTTGGGTAAGCCCTTCCGTTCCTGAGAGCTTTCCTTCTGCCTTGCTACGTTAGGGAAGATGGAGAGCCTGTGTCAAAGGCACTAGGCTTAATACCGCACACCACCAGGAGGACACAGGACTGTGGTTTAGGGCTAGGGGATTGTTTTTGAATGTTTGAAGTTTCCAAACTTTTATCATATGGTCCTGGCCATATATGAGATTCGAAGTTTTGAAATTTCGATCATCGATCATTCAATAGAGATCCATATATATTTCCTAATGTTAAATAAAAAAAAAAAAATATATATATATATATATATATATATATATATATATATATATATATATAAATATATGTATATGGGTCTACTTGAGATTAATGAAATCTCAGTAGACCGACACACAAAACAGCAAGCCGAAAAGCTCAACGTGTCAGATGACCGACACGTCAGAATGACGACTTCCGAATGGTAGACAGTCCAACCTGAACTGAACAGGAAATCCACTCTTGTGGACATTGTAGTGTGATGCCAGAGTTGGTATATTTAAGTTACAGGGGGTATGGGGGGGTGCAAGGGGGCGTAGCCTGCCCTGCAAGAACGTGAAATGTAAAGGTAAGTCTTTTAGATTTTTAATTTGTAGTGTATGTTTTGTTTTAGTAGTAAGGGTTTAGTTTAGTGTAGATGGTGGGCAGGGTGTGAGTGAGAGGAACTAGGTAGTTTTATGTTGAGTGTTGTGTTTTTTCTTTTATATGTTGTTTGTGTGTGTTGTTGTATGTATGTTTTATGGAGGTGTGTCGGGCTTTTGAAGTGTCGGTATTGTGTGTGTCGGGTATGTGCGGTTTCAGTGTTGTGAAATGTTGGTGTTGTGGGTCGGTGTTTTGCATGTCGGTTATGTGGGATGTCGGTAAGTGAAGTAGACCCCTATATATATATATATATATATATATATATATATATATATATATATATATATATAGTGCGCATGTATGTATTTATGTTTGTATACAAGTGTGTGTGTGTGTGTGTGTGTGTGTGTGTGTGTGTGTGTGTGTGTATGTGTGTGTATGGGATCTGTACAGATCCCCGACAGCACTGTCTGCCGAAGCAGACATCACTGAACCTACTTAACCGAAAGTGCTGTTCACCGAAGCAGCACTTTCCAATAAGTATGCTCGTTGTGCCGGTCGCACTAAGGTACAGTTAAAGGAAAATTCCCTTTTCCCCACTGTAGTGTGACCTCAGAGTGAGAATATAAAAGTAGGCAGCTGTGCCCCCCACACAGGGGGGTGCAGGGGGGCTTGCCCCCCTGCATAAAAGAAGATTTATTTATTTTTTGTTTTCAAACGCACTTTAACTAAAGCACTTTTTCGGTGAAAGCACTTTTGTTAAAGTGCGTTCAGTTATTGTGGATTTGGGCTATTGAACTTTCGTTCAATAGTCCTAGATCCATATATACATATATATATATATATATATATATATATATATATGTATACACATATATATATATATATATATATATATATATATATATATATATATATACATATATATATATATATATATATATATATATATATATATATATATATATATATATATATATATATATATATATATATATATATATATATATATATATATATATATATACGGGCCTAGATCCATATATATATATATATATATATATATATATATATATATATATATATATATATATATCTATATATATGTATATATATATATATATATATATATATATATATATATATATATATATATATATACACACACACACACGCACACACACACACAGGGGCAAAAATGGATGTGAGCACAGTATACAGCTATTAAAGAAGTTGATGGGAAAAAAACTTCATCACTGCTGGTCAGTGTTCAATCTGTACTGAACTGTCTGAGAGGATTTTTGAGGTAGCTGCATTAGCCCCTTGCCCCTTTAATTAAACTAAACCATAGTTTTCTCATGGGAATTTATAATCCCCTTATTAGTGGTTTGTAGACCTTGTTTGACCCTTGTCAAGCAATTTATTTTCTAACTTATTACCATATGCCAGCAAATGACAGTGCATATTAAAAGTTACTTCAAGGTTAAAAGCAGCAGTAATCAGAAGTCCTCAATGCCTGCTTAGATTTCTGTGGTCAGTTATTTTCTGCACAAATTACTATGTATAGTTTGCATCACATTGCAAACCCATTACAGTAAAGATTACTTCAGCCTATTCACTGGTGAGTCTGTGTCCACCATTTGCACATAAAAATATTTGCACCTGCCTGCAAAATGATGGTATTGAGAGAGTCTCCTCATTATCAAATATGACTGTGTTGCAGGGCCAGCTGAAAAGACAAAACTAACTGCAACATATTTACAGACTAGAAATACCTACAGGTGTCCTTCTATTAGTATAATCATACATCCATAACACTTTTCTGTGCTTATTTCTGCCTGACCACATTCCTCTTAGAATGATTATTTGAGGTCTTGCATTTATCCCTTTTTCTGCTACAGGTTCCATTTCCCTTGGCTGTTGATTGCTGCAATTGCAAAGGTCTATGGGTAATTTAGATAGCCTCTAACTATAATATGATTTACCAGTATGGATCTTCGTCCCAGTGTCATCATGTACTGACCAGTGCTGGGGGATCCCCTGAGTGTGCCAGGGAACATTGCCTACTATTTCAGAAGGCATTCTACTAATTCAAAACACAAAACCACGAAAAACTCAAAATCACCAAGACCCAAACCACATAATAAACATTTTATTGCACAAAACTAAGCACTTTCATCCCAAAACATAACACCAGGGACTTCATCAGAAGGCATTCTATTTGCTGTAGAATGGGCCATGCCAAAGAAATGGTAAGAGACCAAGATGGAGCCGTTCATGTTTCAGAGGCCAGTTCCAGTTTGTCACTTCTCACTTTGCTCCCACTCAGCTTGGCTCAGTCTGCTTCCTCAGTGAGATGGAATGAACATTTGTGGTATTTGTTCTGAAAGATGGAGCAGTAAGCTTCCAAAAGTATTAATCACAGCAGTGGACCTTTTTCTGCCATTATTACCAAACTGACAGAGAGAAACAAGACTAAACAGTTGCTACAAAGCAGGTGTACAAAAGGCAAACATTTTCTTTGTTTTTGAGCAAGGCTCAGTGACAGGACAATTTCCATACCCTATTTGTACACAAAATGAGACTATAATCAGCTTTACTGAAATCTACTGGTTGCTCTCCAGCTTCATTTCATCATCTGTACCCCCCTCCAAACTCTGCTTTAGTACAGTGCCAGAGTCATTACCCAATTCACAGACCTTCCCCATGACTGAGTCATACAAAACCTCATAACAACCATCCCAGCAGTTTAAAGGTACAGGTGACTGAATGCATAAAATGCTTTAAATGCAAAATGATGGATAATCACAACTAGATAAAATATGACACATACATTATGCATTTCTAAAATTAACTCATAGTCCATGATGTTAAGCAGACACTAAGATGCCATTAGATTTAATATAAGCATCTTAATGTATAAAAATTAAATGTCTACACTTAAATCTGAAATCATGTGGATTTATGTGTAAAAATGAACAGCTACTATATGGAGTAAGTTGCACTTACTTTTTCAAATCCCAAATGAATGAAGTTTTTATACACTAGAGACAGATACCACATTGTACAATCCTGGATGATTACCTGCATCTAATTTTTAATTGCCACCCAAGATCCCTCTATACCAAAGCTCCCATGAATCTCCTTGTGGATTTTTTTAACTTTTTCCAGCACAAAAAAAAAATAAATAAATAGATAAAAACTGATAATTTGGATACTTTGTCTATATACTTAAAAAGGGAGCTGTTTGCCTTCCTGACCAATAACATAGCTGTGTTCATACAGCATATCTTTTCTTTCATCATCTTCTCTGTCGTCCTACATAGTAAAAGAGACATTGCTGGCACACATCCAGATATACAACCCCTAGATAGACAATTACCCTCTAGCTTTTATTCATTGTTCATTAACCTTCACGTACCCACTTTCCAGTGTATGGCAACACTGGAGACAGTTTTTACATCTAAATGTTCCCTATTTTTTCTCCTATTGCTAATAGTAGCATGGTCCTATCCCTCTAGATAGCTTCTGAAGCTTTTTCCTCATTCGAGAACAAGTTGAGGTGTCCTTCACAGCTTGTCACATAGATCATTACTGTTTAAAAATAAATTCCAATTTCTTTCAGTTGTATAACAAATTGTCTTATGATTGACACTGTAAGTCATAAACAAGGTTTTATTATAAGATCCCTTGTTTTCTTCACCAATGTTATAAACATTCTCAGCTTGTCTTAGCAGGGGACCATAAAAGTTTGTACTTCTTTTCATAACTACTTCATTATAAATGGGTTTACTAAACCCATTAGGCTAACCCCTCCTGTGAAACATGTCAATTAATTTATCACATTCTGTAAGAAACATCCCAAAATCAGAGATCATTCTAGCCAGGTTTGAGAGATGACCTTTAAGTATTGCTCTTTTTTGATGTACTGAGTGACAACTCTTAAAATGTAAAATGGAATTTGAATACATAGATTTACAATATATGTTAGAAATAAATATTTTCTGAACCATGTCTCTAATTATTCCATTGTCCAAATACTAAATGCCTACACTTGTTGGTTTGATGTGAAAACCTAAGAAATTCTGTGGTAGAATTAATATAATTTATATATTTAAAAATCTTTTCTTCACAATCAGTCAGTCCAAAAAATACAGATATCAACCAGGAACCTAGAAGAGAAGGACCAATACTGAAGAAATGGACTGTTAAATAATAAATACTTCTTCCATTGTGCCATGGCAATATTGCCAAACACCGGGATATATGCAGCCCCTGTAGCAATACCAATTTGGTGATGAAAGCATAAGCCTTCAAAATAAATGTAATTTTTAGTCAAAACAATGTCCATAAAATGAACCATAATATAGATATGCTGAGTGGTAAGTTGATTAATTTCTAATATGAACTCATTCAACCAATAAAATGAGGAACGCCTGTGAAAAAATCTTTCACATCTACTGTAATAAAGACATTTTGTCAAGATATGGAACATTCTTCAGTTTATTCAAAAAGTCCCATGAGTCGTTCGGGAGATATGTATAATCTCCAAAAACATTTTTCAACTTAGTAAACAGATATTTCATGAGGGGGTGGGTTTTAAGACTTCCCTGCGTCCACAATGGGTCACATATGGGGACACAGTACATCTTTGTTTATTTTTGGGATTCCAAAGATCATTGGTATCAGTGTTTTTTTTCTACTTTTAAGAACTTGTACACATCTACCCCTGCATGCACATAAAATTTAATAGTATATCAATTGTATTATAGGCAATAATTATTTCATTCTGTGAAAATTTATTGTATAAATAAAATAAAATAAAACGTCAGGGAAGAATCAGTGGAACTTGAAGGCAGAGTATGTCCGACAAAACTAATAAAACTCCTAAAACCTAAAACTTCATCATATGATACGTCATATAGTAAAGCATTTATCTTATTAACATAATTCACCTTGTTCATAACAACTAACTACTGTAACTTGCCCCCTTGTAACATTTCAGAACTCTTATATTTTTTGCTGTGACAAACATAGGCCAGTAGATCCCACTCAGTCTTATTTATATCCTGCCAGGGGGTGCTTGTCTTGTGACTAAAACCTGCTTATTATTCAAATAATGGAATCATTGGGCGTAGGGTGGATTGTATAGACTGTTTTGATTAAACAAGGTTGATGCACTGCAGTCATCCTCCAGATCCCTGAACATTAAACAAATTTTTTTTTTATCTAGTGAAATGATTTAAGTCAATTAAAATGTCCGCCACTTGTGTCCTTCTTGCGGGGATGATGGTGTATCCCCTATAGAACAGTTACCATGTTGTTGCTCAGCTGTGAAGTCACTATAATTGTATATATTAATGTCCCCTTGATTATTTAAAATAATATTGTTGTTGAGAAGATATTCATTTTCTAAATCTGGTGAATTTATCTCTTGTTCCTCATTGTGAAATTCCTTCTCCTCATCCCCTGTTTTTGTAATTGTAAAAGGTGGACCATGTATTCCAAGTATGTGTCCTGTTCTCCTGTCAGTTTTTGATCTACTCAGAATGATGCAATGGGGATACTCTAAAGGGGCACCATTCCCTCCATTTGCAGTAAATGTGTTCCTATTGACTGTGCTGCAGTGTCATGTCTCCAAAGGTTTTTTTTTTTCCCTTCTTGGTTGTCCTTCAAAAGGGACATTGATGTTAGCTGCTTAGGTGCTATAGAAAGGCCTGACTATGGCCCAGGTGACCATGGCTTGATTAGTGGCTTGAGCAGCAGAGTAGGATGGCCCTACAGGATGCTCATCAATGATGCTTCATAAGCAAATGTGTAGTTCAAAGAGGGGAGTTGCCATCAGACAAATATTGCTCAACTGTTCAAATTTTTGAAGAATGTCCATATTTTTGCCTCATATTTTTGGTCTGTTTCTCATAAAATTTGAGTTTTTCTGACAAATCATTGAATACTGAAATCACTAAATAATGACAGACATTTGAACTTCAGATTGCATACCCTTCAGAAAATGCATGCTAGTGCAACATTTGTTATTCTGTCAACTTTATAAGCTTATAAGAGCAATATTAAAAAAATGTCCCTATTTGTGGTCCTTTGCTGACCACCATTATTTTGTACTTTGTTCAGAAGTCTGATGCTATGAGGTTGAAAGATGTGTTTGTACATAATCAACAAACATGGGGATGGGGAAGAGTCATACCCAGATGGAAGCACAGACAGCCAAGTCCCCAGGATTGCCTTAGGATACATGACTGGCCCCAGAAATATCAGAGTAAGTTGGGGAGGCGGCAGAAGGATAACTGGTAGATCTGTTGTGGGCATAGGGCACAGGGGTCTGGGCCAGAAGGATGTGTTCCAAGGGGGCCAAAAATGGTGCACTTATGTCCAGTGGTCTTACCCAAATACAATATGCCCTTATTTTGTCACCAAAGATGAGAAGAATTAAATGGTCTTAACAGTAATACTCAGGGTGTTTTATTATAGAGCTACATTGATAACTGCCTTCTCCTTATAATGATTTTAGTTTCTTGACAACTGCTAATTCCTTCATTATTTGACATGGTACTGGGAGCTGCTGTGCTTTGTCATTACTGTGCCTCTTTTAATGCACTTATAGGCCAGTGTTCTGTTTAGACTGCAATATATATCTATCTATCCATATATATATATATATATATATATATATATATATATATATATATATATATATATATATATATACAGACACGAGCATACACGCGCATGCGCACACACACACACACACACACACACACACACACACACACACACGCACACACGCACACACGCACACACGCACACACACACACACACACACACACACACACACACACACACGCACACGCACACGCACACGCACACGCACACACGCACACACACACACACACACACACACACACACACACACACACACACACACACACACACACACACACACACATTAAGCCAGGGTACAAGTGAAAATCAAAAAGAAGGAAATGAAAGCTACAAAACAGAGGCATCAAAACAAATATTTTTATTTACTTTTTTCTGATCTTTTATAAGTTTATTTTTTAGCAAATTATGGAAGGTGAGGAGGAGAAGATATTGTTTTTGTTATTTTGCTTTCAGAGTTTGTGATTCATTGTTTCTTTAGTATTTTGCCCCACCATGCAAGTCTGCACTGCCCCTTGCTTCTCGTAGCATTGCAGGACTGTGTCTTATTGGCAGTAAAGGAAGTGTAGAATGGGAACTTGGATCTGCTAATTAACACTCACCTCTCACTCCTGAAGTCTTCTCCAAGTCTGATTGCAAAGATTTCAGCAGAGTAGTCAATTTGCACTGGAAGAACTCTCTCTCCCATATGCAGTACCTTCCCCCACCTCTTCTTTTGAGGGCATCAGAGAAGCTACAGTGGTAGGGCAGTAATTCACATGTCTGTTGTAGGAAACATAGTAAGGACTCTTATTAATGGGGTGATAATATTCCAAGGCCTTGTAGTACCTAGCTGTTAATTTATTTTTCCTACTTGTTATTCTCTGTCATCATAGGTTGACAGTTGATTACTGGTCTAACGACCACAGGGGACCTTTTTATGCCTGGCAAGGCTTCTCAAATATATCTGACACGTTCTGATAACTTATGGTTATTTTAAGGGGTATATGTAGGCTTGGTCATAGATGGTCAAGCATTTACAGGCTGCCTCTGTCTAGAACAGAGATAGGTGCTAAACCAGGGGTAAATTTCCAATTCGCCATCCACTGGTCCAAGTTTCACTTGAATTAAATTAGGGATGAACTCTACTTCACATGAGTGGGAAGTCTGTTTCAGAGATGGGCTATTCTGTGCGACACATTCCTGTCCTTCCCAGATGTCCTATTTATGTAGCAGATAAGATTTAGGTTCCTAGATCAGGTACTTCTGATGGTATTTGTTCTGCAGATGTGCAAAAGGTCCATCAGAGTGGGATCAGAAGATGCTGTGTAGGTCAGGCATAGATCACACCTCAGCAGTCTATAACAGACTGAGTATTAGGCCTTTGAAGTGGTCCATGTAGGGCATGTTGTTTACCTCATGTATTCTTTTTGTGAGGAACCTTTGAGGATACTCCAGTTGTTGCATACACCAGGTCAGGTATATACCAAAGGGGCAGTGTACTCAACGATTGGTCTGATGAGGGCTGAGTACAGAGGAACAGTGACATCCTTGGACTTAGATGCCATAACTTTGCTGATAAGCTGTGCAATTTCCTTACTACCATAGACACATGATAGTCAAAGGCCACATTACGTTCTGCATGGGTTTGGTTCCCAAATCTCCAACCAATGGAGCTATTCTTAAAAGTGTATTATCAATATGGTAATTTCCAGGCCATTTCCCTAAAGGATATTATTATGCATTTCTTGGCACTCAATTTTAGACTGTGGCTCTGGCACCAGTTATTACTCTGTGTCAGGCCTTCTTGTGCCTTTGGGGATTCTATAACTACATCTAGTTTGCAATCATCTACAAACCTGGTCAGTCAGTGGCCCTTGATGTTAGCCTTGACTTCAGAGAAGGACATGGCAAAATGAGTGGCCTCAGCAAAGAGCCCTGAGAGACTTTGCCAATGACTGACCTTTTTGTGGAGGTAGACTTTCCTATTTTAACTTCTTGAGTCTTGTCTGTGAGCCAGCTGGCTATCCAGTAGATGACACAGGGATTTGTACATAATTTTGTGTGTTTGTCTACAATGCCCAAGTGGGATATTGTTTGAACAGACTGGCCAAGTCAAAGTAGGCAGTATGCATCATTTTGCCCTCATCCAGTGCTTTGGTGGACTTCTCGAAGATTGGATCCGGTGTCTGAAGTTTTCCTATGGCATTATTTATCATTTCCACAATAATTCTTTCCATCACATTGAATATGAGACTAATGTGACATGGGTCTGTAGTTACCAGGATTCATAGTTGGCCTACCCCTGTACATAGGGGATGACAGTTGCAGTCCTTCATTTTCTTAGCATGAAGCCTTTCTGGAGGTTATAGTTAAATAATGATTCTAGTGGTCCTGATATATGTTTCAAGCTATTAAGGAGACATCCTGGGATATTATTTGGGCCCAGTGATACAGTGTTCTTAGCCTTGGAGACTGCACTGAGGATCTGTTCCCTAATAGTAGATGGGAGAGCTACGGTTGGGGGGGGGGGGTTCCTGAGGGTTATCTGGTGAGGTGAGTGGCATAAAATTCAAGCTAAGTTTGTCTCCAATAGATGTACTATATGTTCTGTCTCGGTCTGGGTGGCTCCATTCATATGCAGTTTGCCACATCATTGTGTGTGTATTGCCTTTGAGGTTGCAGACATACCTGGAGAATGCCTTGTGATTGTCCTTGGCCCAGGGGGCTATTTGTACCCCAAATTTGTCTTTGGTAGACTTGATTAGCCCCGAGTTGCTTATTTAGATTGATGAGGGAGTTTTTATTGTTGGGCATTGCATTTCCTAATTTTTGCCATGAGTTAATCCCTTTTGTTACACAATCTATTGATGTTTGGATTCTACCAGGGTGGCTTGTTCTTTGAGTTTGTCCTGTGCTTATTCGGGCAAGGTATAGCTGTCTCTATGCAGCCATTAGCATGATTATACAGGACTTCCCTGAACAATTCTGCATAGTCATTAGTGTTCTCAGGTTTTGGGGAGGCTTTGCATTTTGCCAAGTTGACCTTATTAGTAGGAAGTTTGCCGTAGAATAATTCCTAAAAGTTCCAGGTTTAGCTGAGGTCACATGTTTTATTTTTATGTCAAAGGACACAGCTTTATGGTACAACCTGATTAGTAAGGACATTACACTGGGGGGATGCAACATTGTCCCATGTTTGTGAAGACCAGGTCAAGAATCTTAGCACCCCTGATGGGTGTATAGAGTAGCTAGTCCAGGGTGTTTGTCTGTACAAATTCCACTAATCTCTGGTCCTATATGTTTTTAGTTATGTATGATTCCCAGTTTATAGTGGGGTAGCAAAATTTGCCCATAAATATGGTGTGGGGTTAAGTGGGGAGCTTCTGCAGTATGTTTAAGTATGTGTTATGGGCTGCCCGGGTCATAGAGGGGGACCTATAGCTTGCATGGATATGGTATGAAGCTCAAGCTTGGCCTACTGTTTGAACAGCCTTGAGTTGTGTTTGTTTTTGACATAAATTGATACACCTCCACCTTTTATCCCTTCCTCTGCAGTAGCTGATCTAAATGTGTGGAAAGCTTTATAGTCCTGCATTGCTGGGGTGCTCTCCGTGGCTTTAAACCATGTCTCACTAACTCCACAGACATGCCGTGGTGCTCTCTGTGGCTTTAAACCATATCTCAGTAACTACACAGACATGCTTGGGTGCTCTCTGTGGCTTTAAACCATGTCTCAGTAACTGCACAGACATGCTGGGTTGTTGTCCATGGCTTTAGATCATGTCTTAGTAACTGCACAGACATGCTGGGTTGTTGTCCGTTGCTATAAATTATGTCTCAGTAACTGCACAGACATGCTGGGTTGTTGTCTGTGGCTTTAAATCATGTCTCAGTAACTGCACAGACAGGCTGGGTTGTTGTCCTTGGCTTTAAATCATGTCTCAGTAACTGCACAGACATGCTGGATTGTTGTCCATGGCTTTAAAGCATGTCTCAGTAACTGTACAGACACGCTGGGTTGTTGTCCTTGGCTTTAAATCATGTCTCAGTAACTGCACAGACACGCTGGATTGTTGTCTGTGGCTTTAAATAATGTCTCAGTAACTGCACAGACACGCTGGGTTGTTCTCCATGGTTTTAAACCATATCTCAGTAACTGCACAGACACGCTGGGTTGTTCTCCATGGTTTTAAACTGTCTCAGTAAATGCACAGACATGCTGGGTTGTTGTCCATGGCTTTAAATCACATCTCAGTAACAGCACAAACACGCTGGGTTGTTGTCCATGGCTTTAAATCATGTCTCAGTAACTGCACAGACATGCTGGGTTGTTGTCCGTGGCTTTAAAGCATGTCTCAGTAACTGCACAGACATGCTGGGTTGTTGTCTGTGGCTTTAAATCATGTCTCAGTAACTGCACAGACATGCTGGGTTGTTCTCTGTGGTTTTAAACCATGTCTCAGTAACTGCACAGACATGCTGGGTTGTTCTCCATGGTTTTAAATCATGTCTCAGTAACTGCACATACATACTGGGTTGTTGTCCATGGCTTTAAATCATGTCTCAGTAACTGCACAGACAGGCTGGGTTGTTGTCTATGGCTTTAAATCATGTCTCAGTAACTGCACAGACACCTACATTCTCCAGGAGGAGGACAGCTAGCATGGAATGGAGTCTCTTGTTTAGCCTATTGTCATTGAACAGTACCACCTTTATCTTGGGTTGATTTTGCTATTTCTGAAGGTTTATCAGGTTGGTAATATCTAAAAAAATGCACTATGGGGGTTGTCAAGGATTTAGCCAATATTTGCAAACCTAGAGGGGATGGGTACAGACCATCCCTGGTAAAGCAGCGTGGTCTGTCAAAAACATACTCCAAGCCTGATAAATACTTTATCCCCTTTGAATGTCATTTAAAGCTTAGTCAGTTATTAATGTCACTTACCTTCTGGTCATACTGTGGAGCCTTTCTTGGAGAAGGTAGAATACTGCTCAGTGCTAGCCTCATACCAGCCCAGGGCAGATGGTCAGAGAGATCCATTATGTCTCTCTTCATATACTTCAGGGAGGTAAGTCTGAGATAATTTACACCCACATGGACTATGATCAAGTCAAACTGGTGCTTGTGGATCAGTGATTTGAGTGTCAGCATGATCTAGTGGATCCTGGCCCTTGATAGGCAACTAACCATGACTCTCTCCTTACTCAGCCTGATGAGTGGGGCATCTGTCTGTCTCACAATGCAGTCTCCAATGACCCTTTACTTACATTCTTAGAAGTTGAGACACCATGAGCTGTGCTTGTATACATCATAGCAGGTGTTGTTTTGGTAGACTGATTTTCAGGTTGATTAGGATATTTATTGTAAGTGCAATGTCTGCGAGGCCTTTGGTTTTAGGAATATTGCCTTTAAGAACCTGAAATGGATCATCCTATCTGTGTTTTGTGTGTGTGTGTGTGTGTGTGTGTGTGTGTGTGTGTGTGTGCGCGTGCATTTCTGACAACATGCTTGGTGTTATAAGGACTTGTATGTGAAAGCCTTGCCTCCCATGACATTGTGCAACTACATCTCCGACATCATATCAGTTTGTTTAAGAATTATACGGTTGTCATTAAACATGAGACAATTGCTACATTGCCTCAGGGCACCCATATCCACCAAACTATGTGCAAAGATGTTAGGAAAGTGCATATCCATGGTTACAGATCCTTATTACATCATCTACAGGAGGACAGTACAAATGGGGTTTACAGCTCACTAGCTTGGGTGCTGTAAGAGTATAGACAGCAGTGAAGACTATCTAAGATTAAACTCATGGGCTGGTGTTGCTCAATGCACAAACTAATTATTATAGGGAAACATTTCAGTCCTAAGTCCCTGTGTCAATACAGAGCAATGCTAATCACCATTGCACAACATCAAGTCTTGTACAACCTTTATACAGGCACAGAACATGAGGAAACCAGCAATTTAAGCATCTGGCCTATAACAGTAAGCACACTGTAAGGTTTCCTCATTGATTTTCAGCACAGAATGAACACAGGCTACTATCCGCTCTCACTACAGTGCAAACCTAACCCTTCTAACTAAATCACTGAAACAGCCTGGAAGTGCAGTAAATACTCAAGCAGTAATCCAAGCTGAAAGTGCAACTCAAGCAACACACATTTAAAACAGGCAGGAATGCAAATTTTAACAGTTTACATTCAATGGCAAAAGCAGAAGCAATGGTACATAATTTGTACTTTGCTCCTTGTCTCTCCAAAAGCAAAAGAGTAACACTGGTCCCAAGCTGCTTCCTGAGAAGTAGTATTAACTAGTCCCAAGCTGCTTCCTGAGAAGTAGTATTAACCAGTCCCAAGCTGCTTCCTAAGAAGTAGTATTAACTACTTCCAAGCTGCTTCCTGAGAAGTAGTATTAACTAGTCCCAAGCTGCTTCCTGAGAAGTAGTATTAACTAGTCCCAAGCTGCTTCTTAAGAAGTAGTATTAACTAGTCCCAAGCTGCTTCCTGAGAAGTAGTATTAACTAGCCCCAAGCTGCTTCTTAAGAAGTAGTATTAACTAGTCCCAAGCTGCTTCTTAAGAAGTAGTATTAACTAGTCCCAAGCTGCTTCCTGAGAAGTAGTATTAACTAGTCCCAAGCTGCTTCCTGAGAAGTAGTATTAACTAGTCCCAAGCTGCTTCCTGAGAAGTAGTATTAACTAGTCCCAAGCTGCTTCTTGAGAAGTAGTATTAACCCAGATGTTTATGGACTCATTAAACATGCCATTGTCTTCTCTTAGTAAATTCCCTGAGTAAAACCTAAAGTAGTTGGGCACAGTAGAAAGCCAACCTGCACAAAGGCCCTGAAAAGGTTCCCAACAAAACTGCAAGCAGACCACTCAGTGAAGTGCCCTATCAGACACTTGCAGGAACCAATGTCCCTCTCTCTGCTCCTTTCACCAGAAGCAAATGAATAGTGTTACTCCTAAACTGGCTCCTAAGAAAGATTTTTAGGCTTTCCAGTGATTGGTGATCTCTTGCAATGCAAGGAAATAATGCCCCTCTGCTCTTTCTCTCAACAGGAGCAAAACAGAAGCAATTATCGCAAGGTGATTCCTGAGAAACAATTTCTAAGGTCACCAGCGATTGGTAGCCTAATCCAAGACCAGATTTTAAAAGCAGGATGGAAAAAAGAGAGTAATAATATTTTGGATTTGTGCTAACTGATTGGGATGGTATAAAACATTAGATAAATCAAGCTTTTAAGAGTTAAGGGGAGGCCCTTCGCAGATTATCACTCAATACCCAGGAGAATGAGCAGATGAGTTGAGAGATGAAAAAAATAAAAGGCAGAAAGGAGGCCAAAAGGACCAAAATGGCAAAAAAGCAATTTCAAAAGTAATAAACCACTGGTCCAACTGTTAGAATACGTTTATTAGAAAACAACAAAGCTTTCAAGCCACTCAGGACTCTTCATCAGAGTTACAATTAAAAACATTCACTTCCTATTTAGAACCAAATCCAGCCTATCAAAGTAGTTGTCACAGACACATGACTTAGAGCTTTATAAAATCACATGGCAGAATAAAAAAAAAAATCATATGACGAAAACCAGTAATAAATAATGAACAATGAATAATATCAACCTACTAATATATATATATATATATATATATATATATATATAAAATATACATGAATACCTAGAAAACAAAACTTTGTTTTTCTTTCAAAAGTGGTTTAACACTATTTTTACATTAAGTCCAGGAAGTGTGCCCACCCTGAGGAAATTAATCCATCTATATTCAATCAATTCTGTCCTATTAACTAAATCACCATCATGTATACCTAAATGTACTGTTTGTAAAACTCTAAACTTAAAAATGTGATCATTGGCAAAAACTGTCATATGCTTATATAATGCATTGGTTTCTACTTTTCTTCTGATTTCTGATAGATCGGAAGCTATACACTCTTTCAATTTCTGATTTGTCTTCCCAACATAGCAACAACTGCATTTCTCACAGTTAGCAAAGTATTTAACATTCCCACTTGAACAAGCTGCAAAAGTCCTGAAACAAAAAATTTTCTTTGAAACAGGATGTATAAATTCAATTTCCAAATTAATATACCTACAAAAGGAGCAATTATGATGTGGCAAAGTCACTTTTTTATTTGATGTAAAATGTCTTTCTTGGTAAAGATCTTTATAACATAAAAGTTGCTTCAAAATTTTCTCTTTCTTAAAAATAAAACGTGGACAGTTACCTACAATTTTCTTTACTTCAGGGTCTGATTCCAAAATACTCCAATTTTTTCTTACAATAGATTTTATTTGTGGTGTGCGTCTATTAAATTTAGTAATATAACCCACTTTCCTAGCTGTATCTGATATTTTATTCTGGTGCATAGTTGAATTATTGCCCAACATATAGGGCTTCCCTAAACCATCTCTTTGTGAAGTTATTAACACTCTATTAGTGCTAATCATGGTTTTATTATAGCCTCTGATATAAAAATCATTAGTCATAGTGTTAAGTTCAGTAACAAAGCCACTTTCGGTGGTATTCAGCCTACTTGCTCTCAAAACCCGGCTTTTGACAACATTATTATAAACATGCCTGGGGTGCATGGTAGTATTGTGTACATATCCTGTGGCCGGAACATTCTTTTATGAATAGAGGTCTGAAACTCATCATCTACAATAGCTACATTAATATCCAAAAAATTAATACAGCTACTAGAATATTTTAGATCAAACTGAAGAAATTCAGTAGATTTTTTAAATGGTCCACAAACATTTCTAAAGATTTAATATTCCTCAGCCATATTAAGAAAGTGTTGTCAACAAAACGTTTATAAAATTTAAGGCCTTCATTTAAATATCTACATGTTGCTATTAAGCACAACATCTAGCATTGTAAGACAAGAAATTATGAAGATGAGCCATATATAAAAAATTATACAAGTCTGGTGTAATAGAATGTTTTTTTTTGAAACTAGGAGCACTAAATTTTATAATTTTAATGCATGTGAAAAGAAAGCGTTTATTGATTTATGTGCTAGAAAGGATGCTATTATTAAGCCAGTGGACAAAGGAAGAAAAGTAGTTGTTATGAATGTAAATGACTATGCAAGCTGGATGTATGAGCTTTTATTAGATTTTACTACTTTTAAGAAAATTTCTAGTGCTGACCTGAATCATATTATTTATAAAGTCCTTTTTGTATGATTTATTAATTGAAAATTCTATTACACCAGACTTGTATAATTTTTTATATAATTATACATATAATTTTTATGTGTGGCTCATCCAGTAACACCTTTTATATACAGTTTACCTAAGACACACAAAAATTTTGTGAAGCCTCCTATGAGACCTATTGTTTCAGGTAGTAGATGGATTACTACACCTTTGTCTAAATATTTAGAGAGTGAACTTCATAGTTTCTTGACTTATAGTAATAGTTATATTAAAGAAAATAACCATTTTAACTGCCCTGAACCAATGGCTGTTAAAAAATAAGAATAATATGAATATGGAAGATGTAATTTTAATTACTTTGGACATTAAGTCCCTATTTATGGTTATTCCTAATGATTTAGGTGTACAATATGTAAGGGAATTTTTATCCCATCATGGCAGGCTTTCTACTAATAAGGTTTCAACCCTTCTGTATAATGATGGATGTTGTGCTTAATAGTAATGTGTTTATATTCAGTGATGAATATTTCCATCAAATCTCAGGCATAGCAATGGGCACACCTGTTGCCAACAGCTACGAAAGTCTTGTGATGTCTAGATGGGAAGAGCTCTCTATATATAATTATTTTGGTGATGAAATTAGATATTTAAATGAAGGCCTTACATTTTATGAACCTTTTGTTGATGATACTTTTTAATATGGCTGGGGAATATTGAATCTTTAGAAATGTTTGTGGACCATTTACAGTTTGATTTAAAATATTCTACTGGCTTTATTAATTTTTGGATATTAAAATAGCTATTATAGATGGTGAATTTCAGACCTCTATTCATAAAAGAATGTTCAGGCCACAGGATATGTATACAATACTAGCATGCACCCCAGGCATGTTTATAATAATGTTGTCAGAAGCCAGTTTTTGAGAGCAAGTAGGCTGAATACCACCAAAAGTGGCTTTGTTACTGAACTTAACATTATGACTAATGATTTTTATATCAAAGGCTATAATAAATCCATGATTACCAATAACAGAGCATTAGTAACCTCACAAAGAGTTGGTTTAGGGAAGCCCTATATGTTGGACAATAATTCGACTATGCGCCAGAATAATATATCAGATACAACTAGGAAATTGGGTTATACTACTTAATTTAATAGACACACACCACAAATAAAATCTACTATAAGAAAAAAATTAAACTATTTTGGAATCTGACCCTCAAATAAAGAAAATTGTAAGTGACTGTCCACGTTTTATTTTTAAGAAAGAGAAAAATTTGAAGCAACTTTTATGTTATAAAGACCTTTACCAAGAAAGACATTTTACATTAAATAAAAAAGTTACTTTGCCACATCATAATTGCTCCTTATTGTAGGTATATTAATTTGGAAACTGAATTTATACATCCTGTTTCAAAGAAATGTTTTTGTTTAAGGACTTTTGCAGCTTGTTCAAGTGGAAATGTTATATACCTTGCTAATTGTGAGAAATGCAGTTGTTGCTATGTTGGGAAGACTAATCAGAAACTGAAAGAGTGTATAGCTTTCCATCTATCAGAAATCAGAAGAAAAGTAGAAACCAGTACTTTATGTAAGCATATGACAGTTTTTGGTAATGATCACACTTTTAAGTTTAGAGTTTTACAAACAGTATATTTAGGTATACATGGTGGTGACTTAGTTAATAGGACAGAATTGATTGAATATAGATGGATTAATTTCTTCAGGGCGGGCAAACTTCCTGGATTTAATGTAAAAAATAGTGTTAAACCACTTTTGAAAGAAAAACAAAGTTTTATCTAGGTATTCATGTATATTTTATATATATATATATATATATATATATATATATATATGGGTTCATATGAATCCGTTGACAGCCGAAACATCGACGCTTACCTCATCGACACCAAAGCATCGACCGTTCAGAACATCGACAATCCAGGTAAGCGATTTTCCCCCTTACAGGACCCATGGTAGCACTTGTTTCGCTAGTGCAACGCTATGGACAACACAGATTCTCAACAGTCGCTACCATGGGTCCTAAGTGCTACCATGGGTCCTGTAAGGGGGAAAATCGCTTACCTGGATTGTCGATGTTCTGAACGGTCGATGCTTTGGTGTCGATGAGGTAAGCGTCGATGTTTCGGCTGTCGACGGATTCATATGAACCCATATATATATATATATATTAGTAAGCTGCTATTATTCATTGTTTATTATTTATTACTGGTTTTCTTCATATTTTTTTTTATTCTGTCACGTGATTTTATAAAGCTCTAAGTCATGTGTTTGTGACAACTACTTTGATAGGCTAGATTTAGTTCTAAATAGGAAGTATATTTTTTTAATTGTAACACTGATGAAGAATTCTGAGTGGCTTAAAAGCTTTGTTGTTTTCTAATAAACATATTCTAACAGTTGGACCAGTAGTTTATTACTTTTGATTAGATGAGACTGGGAGGAGTGTCCAAAGTCAAATTTATAGTAGGGACAAGCAACTCAAAAGCCTCAAGTTTAAAAGTGCAACAAGGGTGAGGCGGGTGGGTAAATGGGAAAAATCAAATACAGTTAGACAACAGCAGTATTCACATAGCATTTCAGCTAAATAATCATGCAGCTAAATAAAAAAACTCCTATTTATCAGATTCCCCTTCCTGTGTATTTTATTTACTTTTTTATTAGTCTTTGGAAATGGCTTTGTCTTAAATAACAACCAGGTTTTATGCTGTCTTAATTCTACCTGTGCATTTTTTAATTAATCCTGCCTCTTCTCCAAGCCATGCAAAAACATGCACTTGTTACATTCTCAATGCACCACTTAATTACAGCAATGACTACATAAAGTAATCTGATATCTCGTGTATCTGAAGCAAACACTCTTCTTGGAAAATTAGTGTTGTGTGATATGTTTGCTTTTACACATTCAATGTATACTGGCAGGTTACTTAAACTGAGTGCTGATCTTGAAATGTAAGCTTCCCACACCTCTCCTGAAAGTGGGCGACACTGAGTGACTTAACAGCTCATAGGAATGAGACTGAATAATAATTAATTGCATTTTGTTACTGAATTTTTTTATTTATTTATTTTATTTTACATTTGTTAACCAGGAAAGTCCAACTGGACACAGGTCAATTTTCAGCGAAGGCCAGGGGAGAAAAGCTCCAATTACATAAATCGACAGGTTCACAATAATAGATATTTACATTCAGGAAGTTAACATTTTAAGACTGACAGTATATTACAAATTTAAAGGAAAATATGAATAACTTAGAAGAGAATATAACTTGGCAGATATTGCATGGTACAATCAGAACAATATGTATTATATATAGAAATCATTCAATAGTAGACAGAGTAGTCGGTACTATTGTCATATCTTAACAGTCCAGTGTGCTTAATTTCTCAGGTGTTACAGAAAGTTACTGTGAGTAGTTTAATGGATGACATAGCAATACATTTAGAATATGACAAAGTGTCCATTGATTTAATATAGTAGAAAAATAAGTTGGTGATGCCTGATTATCGTGACAGTGGATTGCATTTTATTGCTTATGGTTACATAAAGGTCATATTTTGTATGTGACTCTAGCTATCATTAATGGAAAGTATGGGACTTATTTAGAATTCTGGTATTTATCCTGGGGTGAGACAAGAGCATAGCCTGTTGTTCTTGAAGTGCGTTTTAAGAAGTGTTTTGAATTGGGTGGTAGAATTATTGGATATTAGTTGGGTAGGAAGGGAGTTCCAGAGTTTTGAAATGGAGTGGTTATAGACAGCTTTACCTGCCTCATTGTTTTGTTTGTTGATGTCTAGGTGATTTAAGGTACTAGATCTCAAGGTTCTGGCTCTGATGTGAGGTTGTATAAGTTGTTGAAGAGCTGGGATTTTGTCGGAGTGGTAAAATACTTTGTGTGCTAGTGACAGTTGATTTAGTTGCAGTACTTGTGGGAGTTCTAGCCAGTTCAGTTTGTTGAGGGACTCATGGTGATGAGATTGGTAGGGTGACTCTGTAGCAAATCTTGCTATCTTATTATAGCAGGTTTCTAGCTTATTTAGATCTGTTTTACAAAGGTTAATTAGCACAGGGGGTGCATAGAGCAGGGTAGATAGTAGGTGTATCCTGGCTATTGTTGTTTTAGATTGCTTTGAAAGATGGTGTCTTGTTACGATAGAGCAGCCTTTATTTTTTGTGAACTTTTTTATGGCTTAGTCTATGCAAACATCAAATCTAAGGTGGTTATCAATTTCTACACCTAGTAGTTTGGTGTGGGTGGCAGGGATGATAGCAGTTTTGTTTTTGGAGCTGATAGTAAAGTTGTATGCTAGGGGGAGGGATCTATGCGAGCTAAAGATGAGTAATTTTGTTTTATTAGGGTTAAAAATGAGTTGGTGGTTGGTGAACCACGTTTTGGCTAGTGAGAAGCACTCTTGTGTTAGGGAGAGGAGGTGTTCAGGTGTGGGAGCTGCACATATGATAGTGGTGTCATCTATGTATTGGATTAACAAGGCTTTAGGTGTGGCAGATGGGAGTTGATTAGTGAAGAGAGTGAAAAGTAAAGGACCTAGGATGGAGCCTTGGGTACTCCAATGGAAACAGGCAGTAAGGAAGATATTTGGTTCTGCCATTGTACTGCCTGCTGCCTACCTGATAGATAGCTTTCAAACCATGTAATAGAGGAGATACTAAGGTTCAGGGATGAGAGTGAGTGGAGAAGTTTAAGGTGGTTAACCATATCGAAAGCTTTGGATAAATGTAAGAATATAGCAGATACTAGTCCATTATTTCTGTGATGATTAATGGTGTTAGTGAATGATGTAAGTACAGTGGTGGTACTATGGAAGGGTCTAAAGCCATGCTGTTGTGTTGATAACAATTTGTTATCTAGTAGGTAAGCCATGAGTTGTGTGTGTATTACCTTCTCAAGGATTTTAGATAAGGGTGATAGCATGGCAATAAGCCAATAGTTGTTGAGTTCAAAGGACTTCACCCCTTTGTGTAGTGGTATGATATGGGAAATTTTCCATAAATGGGGTACTGTACATTCTGAGATGAATCTGTTAATAAGGATGATCACAGGGTAGGCAATGGCTTCTGCGGCTATCTGTAGATATTAGGCATGTAGTTTATTGGTAGCCAAGGTGGTGGGTTTGAGTTTTTGGAGAAGTTGATTCTGGATGAAAGCTAAAGTGGGTGCTATTATCCTGTGTTCCATTTGGAGTTGTTATTTGTGTTGGGGTGGGGTGACTAGCAGTGGTTTGGTTATTAGCTAGGGCTTGGATTGTCTCTGTAAAGTATTTATTGAGTTGGGTGGGGATACGGTCATGGTTGTTTTCAATTTTGAGGGTGGGGGTGGAAGTTTTCCCAGGTTGTAATACAGAGGTTATGGCTGCCCAGAATTTGTGAGGGTTATTAGCATGTTTGTTTTGGATATTTTGGTAGTAGGAGATTTTGTCTATTCTAATGAGTTTTTTGGCCTTGTTATGTAGTTCGTGATAGTTTTGTTTATGTATTGGGGTATTACTCTTGTGAAATTGTACCCAGGCTTTTTCCCTTTCTTTGAGAAGTACTTTGGTGTTTTTTTTAGCCAGGGGCATATTTAGTTTTTATTCTAGTGGCTCTTGGGGAGCATGACTGTTTAGTATATTTAGAAAATGTGTATTAAAGTATACAACAGCTTTATTGAGTGTTAATTGTTTCAAGGGCACCCAGTTACAACATTTTAAGTCCCTAATAATGTTGTTGGGATTAAAGTTTTTTTTTGTTTCTGATTTGCCATAGTATTACTTGGGACACTGGGGAGTTTTGCCTCTCAGTAGGTATGTTTGTTGATGGTCGCTGAGGATGTCTGGCAGACATCCAGCTAGGGATACAACAGATGGATGGGATACAAGTATCCAGTCCAGTATGGATTGGTGTTTGGATCTTTTGTCAGTTCTAGTGGGGCATGAGATAACTTGGGTTAATCCGTGCTGGTTAATATGAGAGAGTGGATTTTGGTTGGTACAGTTTAGCCAATCTATATTAAAGTCACGGAGTAGGATATTTTCCTGGTGAAGGGAGGTAGAGATCCATTCTGATAAGTTTTCCATGATAGTGATGTTGTTCCCTGGAGGAATATAACATCCTATAATATTGATAAATTTTTTGGGGTTCAGTTTAAGCTTGGCTAGGGTGAGCTCGACATTTTTGAATTCTGGAATGGTAATATCAGGTTGTTCAAGGATTAGGTGATTTTCATACAATATGGCTACTCCCCTGCCCCTTTTGCCTACTCTGTCTGAGCGTATGATATTGTATCCTGGTGCCGTAATTTCATTATCACGAATTTCAGGTTTTAGCCAGGTCTCGGTTATTATAATTATGTCTGGTTTGTATTGAGCAAGTAGAGCGTGGAGGTCATGGACTTTGTTAAGGATACTTCTGACATTTAGATTAATAAGGAGGAGAGAGTTATTCTGTCTATGGAGCAAGGAATTAATTTGATCAGAGTTTGGTGTGTTTGTTTTGTTTGGGCCTGGATTTGGGTGTATTTCACCACAGCATATGAGACTTTTAGTAGGTTTAAGTAGAGTCTGTTATGTTTGAAGATAATTTTAAAGAATTTTATTGAAGAGTTTGACTGACGACTAGGTGGGAGTAATTTGTGCAAGAGATAGTGTGTGTGGGTAGGTAGAGGAAAGGGGTTAAGTATTTGTAGAGGTTGGTTTATGGTTTAGGGTTGTAGTTTGTTTTGGAATAGGTAGGTTGTGTTGGAGGTGGATCTGGTAGTTGGTTAAGATTGTTAGTAATAGTAGGGTAGAAATGAAGATTGAATAGAGTAGGAGTTGTAGGTTAGAGTTATGTGGTAATGGAGACATAGCTTATTTTCATAGGCAGAGTTTATAGTGTAGGTGATACAGACTATATTTATTTTGTGGTTTGTAGTGGGTAAGTAGTGGGCTAGTTGGGTGGATGGGTGTGATAAGGTTAGGGCGGATGGTAGGAGGTGTGTCATGTAATGGGAGGAGTGGCTTATGTGTATAAATGTAATTGATTTGGGGTGGGTGGGAATGGGGGTAGGGCAAAGGAGTGGAGTGAGCCTGAGTGTAGCAGAGACCCACCCAGCTGAAGGAATCAGCGTGTTTAGAGAAACTATCAGGAGTAGCACGTTTTCAATGTCCTAGGTCAGTTCAGTCTACTGTTTGACAAAAATAAAACCCTTATGGTGGTGGGCACTGGTTAGATTATGGGGACAGATTTTCCTGCTTAGAACTTACTGTCATGCATACGTTTGGAAGGGAATAAGAACAGCCCTATGTATATGTAACCCTTATTTGTGCTTTTAGTTATCACACTTTGGATACAGTCTTTTGGGAGTTATGTAGCTTGATAAATACCGTCATCTAGTGGCCAAAATGGGGAATTGTGTGAGACCCAACAGTGAATGACTAAAATATAACTGGGGAAACAAAATTACGGCTGGGGGTACTGATGGTCTGTGTGGTGTGCAAGCCAACAACAGTGATACAAGGAGAGTTGAAACAGTGCAGTTTTGGCTAACAAATGAACTATTTTACAACTACACTTCTAATTCTTCCTTGTAGACTGCAGGGCAGATGGAACAGTATTCTGCACTATAGTAGTCTTGGAACTTTAGGTACATCTGGGTAAGAGGTGCAGCTCATTCCCTTGCGAGCGAATATCTAGCTGTGAGGAGAGGAAAGGAAAAATATAAGATAACTAAGTAATTTTCAGTAAACTAAAATAAAATAGGTGGCCAGGTGGGGATCTGGGTGTTGGTTAGCATGTAGGAGAGAGTGTGATAAAGGAATGCTTCTTTCGTGGTGAAAGGAGAGGGATCTGGATTCCTTAAGGAAAGGTAAACAAAACACTATTAGCAGTTAAAAAATTGTCGGGAAGAGTGACTAGACTAATAACAGGCAGACGTCTTTAAATAATATTAAGCAAACACCAATACGCCGCTCATATTTGGTCATGCTAGCGAATGTTTCCTTCAGTGTTACTGTACTCCTCTGTAAAGCAGCTGACCAATTATTCATTCATTTTCCAATACATGCTTCATCCTTTTGATGATCAAGAGGGATCCAAAGCCTATCACAGTAACCAGAGGGCATAAGGCAGGTAATGCAGAGAAACAATCCTGGATGAGAAGCCAGTTAAATGCATTTCATTACAGCACTTATACACACAGACTTATTCACTCACTCACTCACTCACTCACTCATATGCTATAGTAGTTTTGAGGATTTCTAGTTCACTTCGCAGCATGTCTATGAGATGTTGGAAGAACCCAGAATACCTTGCAAAATCCCATATGGACAGAGGGAGAACTTCTAAATTCCACAGAGAAAGCTCCCCAGCCAGGAACTAAACCAGAGAAGCAAGGCCTATAAGAATGCAACTCTCAACTACTACAGCACTCTGAAGCCCAGCTGACCATTAAGTCTAACAAATGTTTTCTAAGTATGTTTCATTATATGAGGTATTCAAAAATGTAGTAAAATCCACTGAGCAATACAACTTTGATCACTAACAGTTAAAAAGATGCTGGTTTTCATGTGAATTTATGTCTATAAGACTAATGACCCACCCCAATGAATGTTTTCAGTTTTTTTTTCACTTGCATAAAGCTGGCATCCGGAAGACCATGACTTTGTAAATAAAAGCCCCCATCTCCTTTGTGATATGCAGAGATCATTTTCCACATTATACTTCCTGGTGATACCTTGTTACTTTGAGAAAAGGATGAAAACAGTGTAAGGTAAGTTAGCAAAGGTCTGCAGTCCCATCTTTCATTAAAGTATTATCTGACTCCAGCTCTAAATGATGTACGTATATGTTTTGGGCCCTGCGTGCCTACATGTAAGGTTTAAGAAGTGACATGTAGAAAATTATCATTATTTTGGTACTGAAAATTTCAGATGAATAATTCTTTGCAGTACTTCATGAAAGTGGCAGCTGTCATTTTGAAATGCTGGTATTTTTTAACAGGTGACTTTTTTATTCTCTATTCTAAGCAATACAGCAGTTACTGCTAACTGAATAAGTGTTCAGTTTTAGGATTCTTTGGTTTCATTGA